>NW_021705932.1:27906-32425 GCF_003719475.1 Trypanosoma rangeli
TTGAGCTTCCCTCCCGCTCTGAAATCATCCGAGTCCGTCACCGTGATTTCCTTTCCCTCGGGACACGACTCAAAATCACTCCTGCCGAGGTACTTCACCTTCACTGCGCCACCCTCACACTTCACCTGCGCACACGCTCCTGCGATGTTCTTACCGCTGCCCTCCTTCTTCACCTGCAGCGCCTCCGCGTCCAGGCACCACGAGCCACTCCCAATCAGCGACCCTGGAAGGGTCTGCTTACTTGCCTCCACACATGCATTGGACAGTTTCCGAGACGACTCGTCGTAAAGTTTTGTCGAAATGATGTGGCACACATCCTTCTCGCTCGGGGCCCCCTGCGCATCAACGACGTATGCGGTGCACGTGCCGACGTGAAGACGATCAGAAGAGCAGCGAAGCGTCGTGTTGTCTTTCTCATCGCAGAACATGTGAGGATACTTCTTAGCTGGGTCCTCGGTGTCCTTGCACTTCTTCGTCAGGAAGTCGCAGCCGGTGTTGCTGCCCCACGCCATCGGCTCCGCCATGCTCCAGTTCACGTGGTAGTAGCCCAGGTCGGCAAACACCGCCATCGTCAGTGCCGTGTAGTAGCCGGCGCCGACTGTGAGAACCATCAGTTCGTCACGGGCACTGCGTTCCTCCCAGTGAGGCATCTTCCATTGCGCGCCGGTATTGTCGTTCTCCAGCTCCATGCCATTCAGAGAGGGGCAGTTGAAGTGCGCTGCCGCCCTCGCTCGAACGTTTTCTCCGACCACCATCTTGCGCTGTGCTCCACGCCCGGTCGGCCCTGACTTCACTATGTCCTTCTGATTCATTGTCTCATAGTTGAACCCAAGAGCATACGCAAGCCCACGCGCAGCGACACGAACGCTCCATGCCGAATCAGTCAGGTACACCGGGTTGAAATCCATGATGCCAATGGAAGGGCGCAAGTCAGTCAACGTGGCACACGTGGCCCCCCACACCGGAATGTCGTAGCTGAACGGCCCAGCAGAAGCGTAGATGACCATGTCGGCACCAGTCACACCATCCCCAATGTGTTCAGCTGGAATTTTAAAGTGCTGGCATGGTTCTCCAAAAGATCTCGGAAAACGTATTTTGTCAGCCACGGGCTTGACGAGCAGACGCTCCGCGTGCAGCTTCACTGCCATGGGGATAATCTTCTTCTCGTACAACTGCTTCTTTTGCTCCGACACAATGTGTTCATCTTTGCACATTACCTTGTGCCCCAAGTAGTTGGTGTACTCCTCCCCCACCTTTTCGCAGTACCTCTTCAACCACCTCCTCTGATTATCGTTCTTCAGATCCTCCGTCAACACCGTGATGCGGATGGGCTTCCAGTCACCGTCATCTTCCTTTGTGGTGGCGGTGTACGCCTGCGTCGCGCCCTGTCCCTTGCGCGGCAGCTCACGCAGCACCGCGGTCGCCGACGGCCGGACGCTCCCCATCACCTCGTCGAACGCACGGCGGTCTGCAGCGGCGAGGCACCCACCGGCGCCGTACATTAACAGCAGTAGGAACACCGCCAGTGAGAGAAACGGCGTAGCGTGAAGTAGACGGCGCATGGCGTGAGGTGAGAGTGTGTGTGTGTGTGTGTGTGTTGGGTTGTTGCAAATAACCGTATTAGTAGCACAGAGCTTGTCCGCAGCAGAAGAAGGAAAAGGGAAGGGTGGGTGCAGTTTCAAAAATGGAATTTGCAGAAGGGGAACTACAAAAAAGAGACCGCGAGCCAAAACGACGACGGCTTTCGCACCTCCAGTTCCGCGCAATCGTCCCGTCCTCCACACACACACGCACACGCAAATGTATATTTCCCCTTTTTAATGGGTGCGGGGCCGCGGCGGACACCCACAGGGGACGCATCCCCTCGTCATACGCCCACGCTCCCCGAAGCAAAACACACACGAAAAGCAAAGAGATGGACCCAACTGAGGCGCGTCCCCCATTCACGTTTCCCCCCGCAGAGGAACCCCTTCTGCCGTGCCGCCACCAATCCTTCCCAAGCAACAAACAAAAACAGACCTTCCCCCAAATAATAATAATAATAAAAAACATATTAAAACAAAAACACGGTTCATCCACATGATATTAACTGCGGCTGCAAACAGCGACGCGCGAGCGGGGAATG
Source organism: Trypanosoma rangeli (assembly GCF_003719475.1). NCBI lineage: Eukaryota > Euglenozoa > Kinetoplastea > Trypanosomatida > Trypanosomatidae > Trypanosoma > Trypanosoma rangeli. The sequence goes on from NW_021705932.1 coordinate 30,032, forward strand.
GGGCGACGTCCGTGCGGTGGGTCCATCATCTGATAAAAAAATTGGTGCACGCCCTCCTCCGCCCTCAAAGCGTTTGCTGCACAAAGCAAAGATTTCGAGTTCTGTAACGCATAAAACACGTTGAAGCCCCCGTGCACGCCGTGCTCGCGGCAGCTTCCTAGCGAGACATCAGGGCCCCAATGCCTGTAGCCACCGCAAGTAACAACACTGCACAGGAGCAAAGATCAGTGGCGGCAGCACCATCCGTGTGCTCCCCAGGCGATGGCACGTTAGCGCCCACGTTCTTCTCTCCACCCCCGTTGGTCCTTTTCTTTCTCACTTCATCGTCGGCTCAGTTCCTTCGGGGGGCAGCTCGGGGCGCCTGCGTTCACGAGGTCCTTGCCGACATCGGGACTCACGGTGCAGTCCATGTGAGAGGTAATTGTCCCCCGTGGCCAACTCGTCATCGTCGCCGCGGTGGCGCGTGACACCACTCCTGCCGGTGGGAGTGATGGTGCACACCTCGTCGTACTTGGGGCACTTGATCTTGCCGCTCGCAAAGTCAACGGATGTGCCCGCAGGTGAGAGAGAGCTGCCCTCAGGGCAGTCGTACCAGTCATTGTCGCCGAGGTAACGGACCCTGACCGAACCCCTGGCACACGCCACCTCCGCGCAGACGGCGGCCACAGCAACCACCATGGGCTCCGGGTCATACGTCTCCACGTTCACCTTGAGCGACTCCGCGTCGAGACACCATGAACCTGCGCCCAGGCGGCTCCCGTGCAGAGCCGTGTTTTCCTCATTGCGGCATGAGCCAAAAGGTAACGAGCGGATGAAAAGGCACTCGTCGTTCCACGAAGAGCTGCATTGGCCCAAGGCAACGCGGTCGCTTGTGCAGTACGACATGGTGTCACTGTAGTTCTTCTGACAGAACATCGCGGGAAACTTGGTGTGGTCGTCCGGCCTGCACTGCTTTTCATCGACGAACTCGCATCCGACGTCTTTGCCCCAGCGCATCGGCTCCGCCATGCTGAAGTTCGCCTTGTAAAAGCCCATATCCTCAAACGCAGCCATCGTCAGCGCGGTGTAGAAGCCGGCACCAGTGGCAACCGTGGGCCCCATCAGTTCGTCCTTCGCGTACCGCTGATCCCAGTGTGAGTGCGGCCGTGATGCATCGTCGTATTCGTCCCTCAGGGGCATGCCCTCAAGTCTGCTGCAGTTGAAGTGCTCCTGCGCCTTCTTCTTTGTGAGCGTGGAGGTCACCATCCCCGACTTTGACGCATAGTCCCCAGTGGTGAGAGTGCGCACCACACCCTTGGCCTCCATCTGTTGGTAGCTGAACCCAAGCACATGCGCGAGTTCGTGTGCAGCGACGCGGACGGCGAACCACGGGTGGAAAACGCCAGAAAGATAAAAATTCATGGCGCCGACGGTAGGACGGCTGTTCTTATGGGCCGTGACGCACGGAACGGCGAAGATTGCAGACGGCCCAGCAGCCAAATAGAGCACTGTGTCTGCGTCCGGAACCCCGTTCGTGTGGTGTTCTACAGGCACGGTGAAATGCCTGCACTGCGTTTGACGGATGGATACGGGCACAACCAACGAAGTACTCATGCGCTGCACGAGGAGGCGCTCCGAGTGCAACTTGATGGCTGATGGGAGGATAGTTTGGAGCAGCTCAGCCTTTTTCCGACTGGTAAGGACGTCGTCCTCCCGGCACTCGCCAGCGTAGCCCTGAAACGTTGGACGCTGCTGTCCTTCTTGAGTGCAGTACTTGTTTGGGTCGTCCAGATCCAGCTTGGACACCACGATGCGGACGGGCTCCCAATCCCCTGTCCCCTCTACTCCTGTGGAGGCGGTGTACGCTCGCCAGGCACTCTGGCCCTTTCGGGGTAACTCCTGCACCATCTTGACTGAGCGTGAGTCGCTCCTCGCCATCATCTCATCGAACATGCATCGGTGCATAGTGGCAGTGGTGGGACGGGCGGCGGTAAAGGCGGCGAGGCGGCCGGTGGCGCAGCACAGCAGCAGCAACAACAGCAAGGGCACCGTGGCGATCAGGGGCGGGCGCATTGTTGTCATCCTTGTCTGCCGGGTCTTCCAAGCAAAAACAAACAAACAGCGTGTAAGCTCTAGCAAAAGGTTGCAAGCTCTGTGTGGTGGAACGCGGTCCGTCACAAGACGCGGCAACAAAGATAAAAAAAAGAGAAGAGACGCAGAGCTTGACAGTGGAACGGTCAACGACAGTCGCAAAAACGTCCCAACACGAACCAGGGAGCGGTGCACACATGCAGATATATATGCCCACAAAGGGGTGGTGGTGGGCAGAGGCCGCACCCAGTGGGAGGCACAACCGTATGACAAGTCTTCCTCCCCGTTCCTTTCATCCTTCTTCCTTCCCCCCCCCCACACACA
>NW_021705932.1:32450-36046 GCF_003719475.1 Trypanosoma rangeli
ATCGAACATGCATCGGTGCATAGTGGCAGTGGTGGGACGGGCGGCGGTAAAGGCGGCGAGGCGGCCGGTGGCGCAGCACAGCAGCAGCAACAACAGCAAGGGCACCGTGGCGATCAGGGGCGGGCGCATTGTTGTCATCCTTGTCTGCCGGGTCTTCCAAGCAAAAACAAACAAACAGCGTGTAAGCTCTAGCAAAAGGTTGCAAGCTCTGTGTGGTGGAACGCGGTCCGTCACAAGACGCGGCAACAAAGATAAAAAAAAGAGAAGAGACGCAGAGCTTGACAGTGGAACGGTCAACGACAGTCGCAAAAACGTCCCAACACGAACCAGGGAGCGGTGCACACATGCAGATATATATGCCCACAAAGGGGTGGTGGTGGGCAGAGGCCGCACCCAGTGGGAGGCACAACCGTATGACAAGTCTTCCTCCCCGTTCCTTTCATCCTTCTTCTTCCCCCCCCCCCCACCACACACACCCTCACACCCTCTCACACACGACGTGTGCGTGCACTGTGACAATATCATTCGTTGCCATTATGGCCGCGGTCCATGCGCACTCTGCGGCTGGGGGCGGGTGGGCTATTCAAAGGGGTTGTGCTGCAGGATGGTGGTGTCGCCGGAGGAGACGCTGACGAGCGAGCCGCCTCGAATGACGCACGCCCCAAGGCGCCGTACGAGGACATCTCTGTCCCACAGTTCCGCATTTGCCACGACGAGGTTGATGTTGTTGTCGAATCCCTTGAGGATGCCGTGCACTTCCCTCCCCGCCACCGCAATCACGACGCGGCGGTCGAGGTGAGGCTCCAGAGCGAGGATGCCCTCCTTCTTCCTGACGATGTGGGCCAGCTCCGCCGCCATGGGGCCTGCGCCGCACACACTTCCTAACTCACATGGCGGAGCGAGAAGGGAAGAAAAATGCACCTCCAACCAGAATAACCCAGAAACTCACACACAACAGCAGCGGCAGCAGAAGCCACTGGAAGACATCCTCAAATAGGGCTGTCGACGCGGCTCGTGGCGGCCTATCTCCCCCTTTTGTTTTTCTTTCCAATTCCCTTCGTCTCCGGCTGCAGTGGAGCTACGCGCGTCAACAAAAACAGACACATACACACACACACGTGCTGGAGACGTCCCGAGCAGTAAAGTAAATAAAGAGGTGTTCCCTTCGTTTTTTGTTTGTTTGTGTTCACGGTGCAGTTCGCTCCAGCAAGCGTGGGAATTGCTCGTGGCCAACAAACGAAAGGTCCTGCTAGTTCCTTTCGGGGTCATGTTGTTCCATTTGATGCACTGAAATAGATTTGAACAGCCACATCTAATCCTCCTCGAAGGGCGTCTCGTCTCCCTTGTCAGGGATCTGCTGCATGGGCCAGGGACTGTTCACATCGTACAGCCGCGTGGGCTCAGCCGGGTGTGGGGTTGGCTGCTTCCTGCAAAAGAAGGTTGAAAGACCCAGTGCGGGCGCAAGTTTGAAAGTTTGACCTCGTTGGGGTCCGCTGCGCCACCGTCGCCCAATGAGGCGTGGAAGGGGACACACGGCGCGGGAGGCAAGGGAGGCGCAGGGAACAGCGCCAAGACGGGGCCGCCGAGCTCTCCTGCGGGCGTCAGGCAGTGGCAACGTGTAGAGTAAGACACTGGAGAGGCGCCCCAATGCCACACCTCGATGCCGTGCGTAGCCCTCGCCCAGGGCCGGAACAAGGCATAAAACCTGCACAGGGTCTCTCTCTTCCGCCCTCAAAAACACAACGAAATCTCTGCCAAGCGGGGCAATCGTTCACTCGCTGCCCAATGCGGGTAAACAACACGGGCGCTGCCTATGCCCCGACCGTCTTGCAACGCGACACCCAAAAGGGTGGGAAAGCGTTCCATAGTGACCGGGGCGCCCCCTGTACCAACGAGGGAGCGCCCTGTGAGAGCCAAAGTTGGCATCCACGAAGGGCTTGTTGCTCCACTCCGCCGCGACATTCAGGCCTTCCTGCGGAGTCCAGTGGAGGACATCCTTGTTGCTGTGGCGCATGGTGGGGGCGCTGTCATCGGCAAAGAAACCATGGCGCACAAAAAGCTCTGCAACAAGATGGGCACTGAGTAAGCCTATCGCATTGATAAACAGGAAGAGGACCCAACACTGCTCCCAGCGGAACTCTTCGTGTGGTCACGGGGAAGGCGGTGGCTCGGTCGATGCCAACCCCGGCGTGCCTGCTACCTTGGGGAATGCCGTTGACCAGTTTACAATGTGGCTAGCAATAGCCATTCACCGCATATGTACGAGGATCTTGTCGTGGTCCACTGCGCCAGCGACTTTGGCGTAGTCCAAAAAGACGGCTTCGTAGGCTCCTGCGGAGCGTTCGGGTCGGAAACCGGATCACCGCGGGGGAGGCCTTTGAGACGCCATAACGCCGCAGGCGCCAGCGGCAAGAATGCGTTCCACCAGCTTACCAAGGCAGGTGGCCGACGCGGCAGACTGGCAACGCTCTGGGGTCGGAAGTCTTTTCCCCGATTCAAGAGGAGCATGATGACTCCACGGCGCCAGCTCTGTGAGACTGTCCCCGTGCAAGGGCTCCTGTTGGGGCGGCGGAGGGCGTGAAACCCCGGGTGTCTCCTCGCCTCCGCCGCGTACACCCACCCTCACAAGACTGCTCTGCTTCCTGGCGCGTAGCGAGCACAAGCTAGCGGCTTTTGGCCGCGACACCGTCCAACTCCGCCAGTTCGGGGGTCCAAAACGACGGCTTCCGGCGGCTGTCTGCCGGGACTGCCACCTTGGCGGCCCGCCGTCTGCCTGGCGTAATTCGTTGTTCTGCGCCGCCCATGTTGCCCCCATACCCCGTGGAATCCTGCGGAGCTGATTGACTGCGTGGCGATATCTCCTCCGGTTGGCCTCCCCCGCGTAGGCAAACTTCGGGAAGGCCTCGGTGGGTTGGCGGGCGCGCTATCGCACACTGATCTCGCCGCGGGATCCGGGTGGAATATCGCGGCCCCAACCCACCGCAGTTGCCTCGCCTTCTGCGCGGGGCAGCTTCTCCAACTCCACCCCGGCGACACCGTCAGCTCCATTCATACCACCGCCCCGACAGGTGCGAGCAACGCCGCAGTGCCGAAACCCCAACAAGCCGAAGCCACCTGCTTGGGTGGGGCGGCAATTTGGCCTCGCCTGAGCGAGACCCGTAACCTCCGCAAGCAATGGCCAGAACTCTCGCCAACACCGCCATTCATCAGCCACGCGGTGCGGGCGGCGCTGCTGACTGCACGGCAATGCGCGTCCCCGCCTCTTGCGTCACGGACTCGGCGGGGTGCAGGATACCGCACACCACGACGGGCCGCATCAGAGACCGACCGCGTGGCAGTTGGAGCAAATAAACCGCCGCAGATCCTCAAATTGTGGTTCATCCGGTGTACCGTAAGTGTGAGGCATGGCGTGTGCCCTCTCGCACTGCCGTCAGGCACACCACCTTCTCGTAGCGCACAAACTCCGTCCTTGGCAGCAGTCTCCCCCTACTCTCCTGCGACCCAACGAGGTGTCTCACCAAAAGCTCTTTTTCGACACCCGTGGAGAGCCAGTGGCGGCACTTTCAGTAAGCTAGAAAAAAGGTGTGGACGACGAA
>NW_021705932.1:36071-38087 GCF_003719475.1 Trypanosoma rangeli
CCGAAACCACCTGCTTGGGTGGGGCGGCAATTTGGCCTCGCCTGAGCGAGACCCGTAACCTCCGCAAGCAATGGCCAGAACTCTCGCCAACACCGCCATTCATCAGCCACGCGGTGCGGGCGGCGCTGCTGACTGCACGGCAATGCGCGTCCCCGCCTCTTGCGTCACGGACTCGGCGGGGTGCAGGATACCGCACACCACGACGGGCCGCATCAGAGACCGACCGCGTGGCAGTTGGAGCAAATAAACCGCCGCAGATCCTCAAATTGTGGTTCATCCGGTGTACCGTAAGTGTGAGGCATGGCGTGTGCCCTGTCGCACTGCCGTCAGGCACACCACCTTCTCGTAGCGCACAAACTCCGTCCTTGGCAGCAGTCTCCCCCTACTCTCCTGCGACCCAACGAGGTGTCTCACCAAAAGCTCTTTTTCGACACCCGTGGAGAGCCAGTGGCGGCACTTTTCAGTAAGCTAGAAAAAAGGGTGTGGACGACGACGAAAAAAAAAAAAAGAAGAGGGGCCGGGACACCGCGAAATTTCCTGCCAGCAAAGCAAGTCCAAAAGCTGCGTAAAGCTGTACTGCGCATGCAGCGAAATAACACGCTCTGAGGCGTCGGCCAAGGACGCGTTGCCAACGCCGGTCCTAAACGTCCGCAGAGGTTCCTTCTGCCGCTGAAGAAAGCGCCTGTAGAACGAACGCGTGGAACTCCGCCACCCCATTGGGATCCTCAGCTGCATGTCCTGTTAGCGCTAAGCCATATCATACTGGTGGTGCCAAATCACCTTGCACCCTTAACATGAAGTAAAGGTTGGCGGACACACGCGAGGCCTCCAGCAGGACATGCGTGTTCAAGTAAGAGAGCGCCCTGACAAGAAGCGGCTGCTGACACATTTTTATAGTTCGCCGCGGCACCTCGCCACTCTCATCGTGACGCGGCACAACAAGCTGGATTTCGTAGTAGCACGCAGAGCAAATACGATGCGTCGTGGCTGCTGCCACTTCTGGAAGTGCAGCAGTTGCGGCTGAGAATGGCACAGGCGGAAGGAGCCCGAAAAGCTGGGGGGTCCCCTCCCGCAGGCGTGTCACCGGCGAAATTCAGCCCAGCTGCGTGGGGCGCAGTGAAATCCACACCCTCCGTCCAAGAGGAGGTGCGATACGCGCGCGGGGCGTTGCAGTGATTCCAGGACGTGGTGGCGCGCTCAATCGCTCCCGCAGCACCCCACAGGGCCGTGCAATCTCTGTTTGACCGGAGGCGCGCAGAGGCCGGTGCCGGAATGCCCTCTTCGGCCCAGTCGGTACATCACACGACTCTTAACCGTGTGCTCGGGGGCTCGGTCCCCGCGGGGAATGCTTTCCCCCTCGTCCTCCGCCCCGCTTCTCCGCCGTCGCGCATTTCTGTCGCCCCGAATGCTGGGCGGCAAAAGAGGGCAGCGCGAGAAGGGCGCTGAAGCACCAGCCGGGCGTCTTGCATCGGCGGCTGTGGGCCCTCCGCGCTCATACTCCGCGCCCCCCCTTCTCCCCGGCAAACGGTCGCTAAAAAGAACGGAGAATGTGCTGCCTAAGAGAATCCTTCCCCCTTCTCCCGAAGAACAAACAAATAATAATAAAAGGAAGCTCGCAGCTTTCAGCCCTGCGCGCGTCCAACTTTCCCCGCGCATTGTGGGGGTCGTCCGCCACACACGCACTCGTGAAAAAAACACATTAAGAAAAACGTATTGCGATTGCCGGGGCCGCGGGAGCCTCGAATAGTGGCAGTTTGTTCGGGGCGCCACAACCGCCGCACCCCCTGCTTGCGTGGGTGGTGAGGGCCGGGGCCGGAATGAAAAAAAAAAAAAACTGCACTCGCTCTCCTCAAACGCAGGGCGGCCTCGACAACAAAAGGCATTTAGCCAAACAAGAATAAAAAAAAAACTCAGAAAATCTTTTAAAAATCCTATTTACTCTCATCGTGTGGCACGCTTGTTTCATGCGCCTCCACCAAAAATAAGTTTATCATCCGCTGAAACGCCTGGCCCGCT
>NW_021705935.1:0-12422 GCF_003719475.1 Trypanosoma rangeli
CCCTCCCCCACAAAGAAAAAAAAAGGAAGGGAATGAAAGAGAAATTCGTGCCAAATCGGAAAGTATCAAAAACAAGGGAGAAGGTAACACCCCAGACAGGCGTAACGTGGCAAGGTTGAAGCACAAACATCCAAACACCGAAAACAGTGATGTGTATGCGCATGCCATTGTAGCATATATATATATATATATATATCGCCTCCCTCAATTCACGCATTACCCCTTCCCTTTCCATCCTTCTACACACGCGCACGCACCCTCTCTCTCTCTTTCTCTTTCTTTCTTTTGCACCCTTGCTTTTCTTCGCTTCCTCGTCCGCGATACCTCCCGCTTTCCCCCTCCGCCTCAGTTGTACACCATATACTTCGCTGTGGCGCTGAACTTGTGAAGGCCCTTGATCACCTTGTTGACGGCGTCCAGAAAATCCTTTTCGTTGATGGTCTTGCGTCGAGCGCGAATAGCAAACATGCCAGCCTCTGTGCACACCGATCGCAGGTCTGCGCCAGTGGCGTTTGGGCACAAACGCGCAATTAGCTCAAAGCGAATGGTCTTTTCACATGACAGAGATTTAGCGTGAATGCGCAAAATTTTTGTGCGTCCCTCAAGATCTGGTAGTCCAACCTCGAGGCGACGGTCCATGCGTCCTGGGCGCGTGAGTGCGGGGTCAAGTGTGTCGGGGCGGTTTGTCGCCATGATAACCTTCACGTTACCGCGCGAGTCAAATCCGTCCATTTGATTAACCATTTCCAGCATAGTGCGTTGAATCTCATCATCGCCGTCATCACCTCCCCGGGCTCCGCCCACTGCATCTACCTCGTCAAAGAAAATAATGGCCGCCTTCTTTGAGCGGGCCAATTGAAATATCTCACGAATCATACGGGCACCCTCGCCAATGTAGCGTTGCACCAGTTCGGATCCAATGACACGGATAAAGGTGGCGTCTGTGCGATTTGCGACGGCCTTTGCCAGCAGCGTCTTGCCCGTACCTGGCGGTCCATAAAGGAGGATACCCTTCGGCGGGTCAATACCCAGTTGTGTATATTTCTCCGGATGTGTCAGTGGCAGTTCTACCACCTCGCGGATGCGATCAATCTGTTCCTTGACTCCGCCCACGTCGTTGTACGTGACATCCGGCTTCTCCTCCACCTGCATCATTGAAACCGAAGGGTCGATACGGGGTGGTAGTGGGATTTCAATGTGAATGCTGGAGTACCCCAGTAGCACACCAACCCGCATCGACTCCTCAATATCCTCTGGGGCAACACGATTACCGAGTTTCACAACGTATTTGGCGGTATCGCGAATATTCACAATATACTTTGCATCCGCCTGTCCCTTATTGAGAATACGGGTGCACCGTGCAACATGAAGGGAGTTCTCCGATCGCATCACCTCCTGATCACTGTTGAGGTCCCATTGCACAGGTGGTGCAAGGCCAAGTTCGTTGTCCTTTACACCTGCTAGTTTGTTGACCTCCTCCCCTTTTGTTTTGACAAACTCCTCCAACTCCTTCACTGGCGCGTGGTACGGGCCTGAGCCATAGAGTTTAAGTAGCGCTATGTCGTCCTTGTCAAGGGGAATAATCTCCTTCTCCTCGTTGTCCTTGTCCTTTACACGGACGGTATTCGTCGTCTGGCACGCACCCTTTTCGTTTGCCATCTGTGGATGTTAGCTGTATTCCTATCGGCTCGCCCAACGTCAACGACTGCCCTGAGCCCCACTTCCTTTCCTTTTATTCCTTCGATGCTTGTTGTGTCTTTTTCTTCTCTTTTCTTTTCTTTCTTTCTTTTGTTTCGGTTTGTTGTTGTTGTTGCTGAGTTCCTTTCTTCAGTCGCTCTGCACCCAAACTGTGGTCGGCGCCCCGCTTCCCTGTAGATTGCGCAGAGTGGCAGTGAGGGGGTGAAAAAGAGAGTAAATGCGTGGAGAAAAAAAGCTACAAAAAGGGCATTCAAAATTCACGATCATCATTGCCATCGTCACCAACAGTCCACACCATGCGCATACACACACATAATGTATATATATATACATATATATATATATACGCATGCGTCAAGTGTCAAAAGGGCCGATTCACATATCCGCTCCCTTATCGTTCTCAGATTCAACTCATCTATTCCCTCAGTTTCTAGTGTGTAGGTACGTAACATATAAGCATATGGATAGAAATATAGTCATATGTGCGTACACTATCGCACCACCGCCCATCCATTCACAAAGCAGATTAGCTTAGGTGGTGGCTTTTTCCACGTACTTGGGTTTCCCCGCATTCCAAGGGACGTAGCGGTGCTTTATCATGTGCTTAATGCGACCGCCCATCTGCGTCACTGTCAGGATGATAAAGTACATGAGAAGAATTGGCCAAAAGACAGGGATGTCCAGAAAGTTAAAGAATGTCAGGAAGAAGCAGATTGATACAACTTTGAACATGCTCTTCCACACCACAAACTCCTGCACGCGCGGTACAAACGGGCGAAACTCCTCATCATTACCAGCAGCTGTTCTTGGCAGCGGGGAGTCCTCCGCAAACTCCTCCTCAGCAAGCGGCGTGATGAGGAGCAGCAGCAGGTACAATAGATGAATGCCCATACCGTACGTAATGACATAGAACCCGCCATGGAAGAAAACACGAAGCATATAAAAAATCAGCAGAAAACCAAACATTGCCCATCGCATTGAACGGTGCGGCACGCTTTTGTCGAGATAACGCTGGTAAGTGAGATAGGCTTTGCGCTTAAACTCATCAAGAGCCAAACTTTGTCCGGTAATGTCTCTCGGTGGCATTATTTCACACTTTTTTTTTCTCCTCCCTCCCTCTCTCTTTATATATATATGGATCCTTTCCTAGAATTGTAATGTCAGTAACTCACAGTCCTTTTTTTTTTTCCGGCTCTCCACCACCTAAATCTCGCCCCCTCTCAAGGCAATCCGTCTCCCGCTGTGTATGCGCTCGTATGTACGTATACGCGTGCGTGTGGCTGCACGGTGAGTGAGAAAAAAAGAGTGAGGAGAAGGATCTTTTGAATGAGTTCTTGCAAGGGGTAACCCCACCTTGTGGAAGTGAAGCCGGTGGCCACGTGTCAGACCTGCAGTGGCGAGAGAGACACGACAAAAGATACAATACCGCAAGACGCGCCTACACGTATACAAGAGCCAGAGCAGAGAGAAACAAGAGGAAGAAATCTTGCCAGCATGTAAACACAGACGCACGCAACAACAACAACAGAAACAACAATAACAACAACACTGCATACGCCGACGACCACTGTGTTAATGAATAACCAAAAAGAGCAGCGAGGCGCCATCATGCCCATTCCCTCATCTCTCCTTTGTTTTTGTCTTTGCTTTTGTTGCCGTGTTGTCTTGTCGCTCTCTTGGTGAACGCGATGAATAGAAACAACAGCTAGAAACATGTGCACAGTCAAAAAGCGAGAGGAGGGGAAGCACCATCATTCCCCCTCAAAGATACGGTCCACCTGTCGCCGCTGCATGTTATACTTGTGGTCTGCACCACCCCCGCCAGACGTATCCAACTCTTCCACCCAACCCGCCTTTGCGTCCGGGTGGGCGTCGCAGAATGGCAAGTACGGCTTAATATCAAGCACGGGTGTGCCGTGCAGAAGATCGTGGTCGGCAATGTGAATCTCTAGCCCACGCACGGCCACAAGCCGCACACATGAGAGCCCAATAAAGTTTGGTCTGTGCGGACTTCGCGTCGCAAAGACCCCTCGCAGCTCCGTGTCCCGTGGCGGCACAAGCATTGTTTTAAATCCTGCGGAACGCTCAGCGCCTTGTCGTCGTCGCCGACGCGACGTTCCTTCTGGCAGGGTCTCCACAGTGCTCGGCCCGTTCTCACCTTCCTGCTCCTCCGCCAGAGTGGAGTATGAGAAGGAAAACAACACCCAAATGAACTCGAACCCACGCAGGTCTCGAAGTGCGTTCTCGAGTCCAACCCGCAGCTTAATGACGGCAGTTTGGGGGGCAAAGTTTGTTGTGTGCGGCTGCCGTGGGGCCGATATGTGCGTTCGCATCAGACTGTGCACCACCCCAACCCCGCAGATGGAGTACGGCTGAAGCTTTTCCGGACTTAGAACAATGCGCACCAACCGATTAGCATGCAGAACGGCGCGCTGGAAGTCTGCCTCGTAGGCGGAAACGTTGTGCGTCCTCCGCTGCAGTCGCTGTTCGACGCACACCTCTACCTCCTCTGGCGTCTGAAGGCGGTCAAAAAAGAACACCTTCGTGCTAGACACCGTGACGTGGCCCCGTAACGCGTCTTCGTCCGCGGGCGGAAGGAGTGACGCCGGGGGATCAAAAAGGCGCGCGGTGACACTGTTAGTTGCGAGCTCCGCCTGAACCACCTCCGCCGGCCAATACGGCAGCCCAGCCGGGCGCACCCAAACAATGTCGCCAGGAAGAAAATAATGGGGTCGCACAGTAAATCGCGTTGGGCGTCGCTCGCGCGCTACTTCGTTGTCACGGCCAGTAACGGTGCTGAGAACATCCCCATCAGAGCGTACCCGCTTTGTAAAACGACCCTTTTCAGCTGGGCTCAATCCCAACCCATCATCACCGCCACCACCCATAGCAACTGCATCCCCCTGTTCCATTGAGAACCGTGCGATGTCCGCGATATGGGCAAAAATGTTGTTCTCTCTTCCCAGGTGTGTGCGTGAGAAAGGAAGGGTGTCTGACCCTGAGTGACCACTGAGCGTAGATTGACAAAAAAAAAAAAAATGAAAGCGAGGACAAACCATTGGAGTATAAAAGATACACAGTAAGACATCCCCGGAGACAGACGTCGAAGAAGCACACTGTATGGTAGACGTCTCTCCGCGATAAATTACTGTGCTTAGGCATGTATGAAGAGTGAGGGGCCCATTCTCCGGATCCACATTGCGGCGAAAACTGCAAAAAAACACAAGAGCAGCGCCGCTCCTTTTTTCCCACTGCCACCATCACACCCTCGGTAGGCCACAGTGCGCCCACCCATTCCTTGTAGTTGCTGTTGTTTTGTCCTCGTTTTCATTTTAGGTCCTTAAGTATCTTCTCCTTAGCCCCACGATTACGTGAGTTACGGCAGCTCTTATTCGGCTTCATACCTGCGGCACTCAGCGGTATCCGGCACAAAATGTAAGATGCGTATCGCCTCTTCCGTGGTGGCATCATACTCGCTGACGGCGTAGGCAACAGCGCACCTCCACGCCACCCGCTCCGCCGCACTGGTAAAGCACTTAACAAAATGCAACTCCTTGAAGACAGGAACCTCCTTCAGTAAGGTGAAGCCCAGCTTCTCCCTAAAAAGGCGAATGCTGGACGTGTTGGTGTTCAGAATCTTCGCAATAAAACATGAGGCGCCGAGTTTGTCAATAGCGTAACTTATCAAAAGCCGCACGGCCTCCTCGCCAAAACCCTGCCGACGAAAGGCACGCTCGGCCACCATCACCGCCACCTCAAACCACTCTCCGTGTGCGTCCGAAGGAGCAACCCCCCCCCTCCTCCCCCTCCACCTGCTCCACACTGTTGCTGCCGAGACGAAAAAGGTTACAGTCTCCAACCATAACATAGGTCTCAGAGTTGCGACCCTCCACCTCACAATCCACACATGCCAGGCTACAAGTGCTGCCCGTGTGCGTCAAGCAGGCGGTCACGAAAGGGGTGCTTATCCCTGACACCTTGGGCCCAACACCATCCCGCGAGGCATCAGCGCCTGCATCTTCACGTGCAATCTTATTCCCCCCCGATGTCCCACCTGCTCCGACGTCAGCATCATCCATCGAGTCCTTCACTGCTGTACATTTTCCTAAGGCGGCATTCCCTATAACCTTTCTGGGCGCTTTTTTTACAATTCTAGAAAGTGGGGCGAGAACTATAAACGTCAGTTTGTCCTCCGCATGTAGCCAATCGCGCTGATTGTCGTACTCCTCCTCCAACGTAAGTCTCTCACTTGCCGTGCACTGCATCAGCTCACTGTCGCCCATCCATTCATAGTATCGAGGGACATGGTGCGCCAAGTACGGGACAAGTCGTAACCGGCTGCCACTCACTAGCACACGTTCGTTGTTCATGCACAGTGTGAATGGAGACGCAGCTCGCACGTCCCCCTTTACACCGAATTGATACGAATCGCCTTCGGCAAGCACGTAAAATTCGTGCACATGGTGCGTGTGCGTGTTGTTAGGAAGGAGGAGAGGGCACAATAAGAGCCGGAGAAAAAAAAAAAAAGAGCAGCAGGCAAAGCCCCATCCGCTCCATTCAAGCCGCAGAGTGCAGCACTGCACAGAAACACAACAAAAACCAAAAAAAAAAAAGAATTAGCAAAACACGTCGTTTCCGCTCTGCAAACACCCTTCTTACCTTTGATCTCTTTCCCCCTCCCCTCTTTCTCTCCCTCTGCACAGCACAAAGCTATCATGCGTCAGTATGGATTGGGGTGTAGAATGAGTTCACGCAAATCGATGATGTCATCACCGTGGGGAGCTACCTCCTAATATTCCACTGTTCACCAGCAGAAAAACATGCAGGCACATATAAATAGGAAACAGTTGCTGGATATAAAAAACAAACAAAAATAAAAAAGGTTTCTGCTGACTCCCTTAACGGGGAGAGAGCGAGGGAGAAGAGCGTATGTGTGTCTGTGCGTGTTCGTGCTGAAAAATATCAAGCAATGTTGCGCGGTTGTCTCATCTTCAATTTGTCACGCTTGCCATGTTCCTCCTTGGTCTGGCCAGCTTTTGTTATTATTTTGTATGTGTTTTGGTTTGTTCCATCGTTTCTCCACACACGAACCCGGTCACTCCTTCCCCCGGCAGCACTTACACACACAGCTAATGGCAACGCACCAGCAGGATGCCTTTTTTTAGAAGCAGCGTAGAGACCCAACAGTCACGAGCACCACGCGTCCTAGAACAGAAGCAAATTATAGGACTTGGACGATGGTTTGAAAAACATCATGAGAGACGACGCAACAGGCAGCCACTTCTGCAAGTTATTGCGTCTCATTCATCCTCTGCATCCGAGAAGGATTGCTCAAGCGAGGCCTCTACAAGACGTCTTACGCGTTCGTCATATTTGTCCCTTGCATTTGTGTATAACGAGGCAGCCTCACCGTTCGCGGCGGAATTGGGGTTGGGATCTGACAAAAGTGATATGACCATCATCAGCAGGGATTCAACATCGATTATCGGGCTCCAGCAACTCTTCAGTGTGTCAAGGCATATATTTCCATCAACGTACACGTTTGGATGAAACATGTCCTTTGTCAGAAATCGAACTTTCGGTGGCGCACACGGATATTCGACGGTGAAGTTCAGCTGCAGCTTGAAGATCCCACCCTCCCAGACTGTACTGTCAGGCCCAAGCACAATGGCCCGCCAATGAAAGAGGTCTCCGTCAACTGGGCGTGCCGAAAAATGCGAGTTAGAAGCACATTGTATCCGTTTTAAATCTTGCATGAGGCGCCGATGGGCATCCGCGGCGCTGTGTGGATTTTCCTCTCCAGCACGAGTACAATTTGCGCGTTCCTGCTGTCCCGCCCGCCGCTCCTCCTGCTGCGGCTGTGTCTGCCCCAAAAGAGCGTCAGGCGCACGGGATCGCTCCAGCGTCCCAGTGGATCTTACGGTGGCAGGCAGATCCATGGTAACGGAACGTGTTCCCACCCCTACCTTCACCAACAACCACGGCAGCCGCAAAAAGGGGAGAGCCACAGAAAAAGGAATAGATAGGACTAAAAAAAAAAAGGAGTAAAAGTATCGATTAGAATGTTAGTTGTGGACACGCGCACACACTAAACTCAGTTGAGAGTCACCGTACTACGCCTCCTATTGCTGCTAGTGCACCCTCTCGTGTTTTTTTGTTCTTTTTTGTTGTTGTTTTTTTGCTGTTGGATGGAGACAAATTATGGATCAGACAGAAGAGACAAAAAAAGCAAGAAAAACTATTGGTGGGGAAAAATGCAGAGACCGCCAGCAACAGTCCCTTCCTTCAGCCGCATTCATCCCTCTCCGCCCCAGAGACACAGAGAAGCACACAAGCGCAGCATGAGAGAGAGAGAGAGAGAGAGAGCAAAGGCGATGCGTGTATGGCACATGCATAAAAATATTCATGTCCTCCTTGCACATATATTTCCGCTTCTTTTTTTTTTTTTGCTTTCTTTCTGTTCTCCTTTTTTTTCTTTTCCTTCACTCTCCCACGTCACCTTTTTTTCTTCCCTCCCCCCCCTTCCCTTCCCCGTTTCCTTCGTGGCCTCCACCTCCCCTCGCTGCCTGCTGAACATAACTCGCTGGAGGGGGAGAAAGACGTGTCATGCGTAGTAGTTCAGGCTAGACTTCTTGCGAGCCTGTACAGCCGTAACGCCCTCCGCAAAATCCTCATGTGCCACATACACACGGTCGTTGCGCAGCGCCAGCATACCCGCCTCCACGCACACCGCTTTTAACTGCGCCCCGTTCATATCTTCTGTCATGCGGGCAATTTCCTCAAAGTTGACATCCCCGTGAAGAGCCATGCGACGGGAATGAATTTCAAGAATTCGTGCCCGTGCCTCCTCATCTGGAAGTGTAAACTCTATCTTCCGATCCAGCCGCCCACTACGCAGCAGTGCGGGATCGAGCACATCAATGCGATTGGTGGCTGCAATTACCTTCACATCATCGGTGCTGCCGAAGCCATCAAGCTGTGAGAGAAGTTCCAACATAGTTCGTTGCACCTCCCTGGAACCGTGCTTGCCACCCTCATCGGAGCGACGTGACCCGATGGCGTCCAGCTCATCAATGAATATGATTGTTGGTGCCTTCTTCTTTGCAAGAGCAAAGGCGTCACGTAAGATACGGGCACCCTCGCCAATGTACATCTGCACCAACTGAGGCCCCGCAAGCCGGAGAAAACACGCATCTGTGGCGGCTGCACACGCACGGGCCAGCATCGTCTTTCCAGTACCCGGCGAACCGTAAAGCAACACCCCTTTTGGTGGTTTAATGCCAATACGCGCAAACTTTGCCTTCTCCGTGATGGGTAATACGACAGCCTCGATCATTTCATTAATTTGCTTGTCAAGACCCCCCACATCCGTGTACTTCTCCTTTGGCTTCTCCTCAATCTCCATCGCCTTCACACGACTGTCATACTCGGGTGGTAGTGTGTCCAAGACCAGGTAGGTGTCTTTGTTGACGCCCACCAAGTCTTGTGGTCCGAGCTTGTTTGCATCCACCAACCCCACCACAGGCAAAAAAACGGTATGCCGGTTTGACGTCTTTACAATGGCACTCTTTTGCTTTCGCTTCGACTTCTTTCTGCCCACATCCAGTTCCTCCATCTCATCCTCGTTATCATCCAAATCCAAAATCTCAGATATGCTGGCTACCAGGTACGGCAGCTTATTGTTGTCCTTCACCCGCTTCCTGTCCTCCGCCACCTCCTTCTTGATCCGCAACAACTCATTCATACTTGAAACTTCCTCGTTCTTCAGCTGCTGAATCTCGCGTTGTAATTGCGCTGCGCGGGTTCGCAGCTGAGCGTTCGTGAGGGTCTCAATATTTGCTAATTCTTCTTTTGACACCATGCTCGCCTGGGTGGCGTTGCCTCCCTCACGTTTACGGCTGCCGCCAGCTGCTGCACCCTCCTTGGACATGAAATGACAAATCCAGAAGTGGAGTACTGGGTTGAACTCCGACTTGCCTTGGCCCTCGTATTAGCCTGCACCTGCGTAGCCAGTTCCCCCGTCCGTCGCTTTGCGTGTCCGTACTGCACGACAAACCCGCTCTTCCTTTTCTCTCCTGTGAAGATAGGAGTAAGATATTCCTTGCTTCTGTACGCGTGCGCCCCCGTGTCTTTCTGTGGTGCGGCAAAGACGTCTCACTTGTCAGATGTTTTTTCCCCCCTCCCCGTTTTTGCTGGCTTTTTTTCCGCTCCCTCGTTTCAGGTGTGAAAGTTGTACCGCTGCAATGCCGCTGCATGTTGGGTTAAAAAGAAAAGAGGCAAAAGTAAACAAATTACATGCATGCACCTTCAACACACCGCCGCATGATGGCGCAAGCATAAAAGCAAAAAATCAGGCAGGCATTAAGCTCCTCCCCCACTCAGCCCACTCCACTCACACCACCTGCGCGACTAATCAACATAAGATAATACACCAAATATATATATGACATCACAATGCTTAAAGTCCTGTAAAGAATACACCCCACCCCTCTCTCTCTCTTTTTGCTTTAGTTTGGCTATTTGCCTCATCCTTCTAGTAATTTACGCTTATTTCATTGCAACGATAGATGTGCCTCAAGGCTCAGCCCCTTCTTCCACGCGTCGTATTTACGGCAACAACTGTTTAACGCGGATAAGTACAACAGAAAGACATATATATGGAAACAAATAAACTTACACCGCCTGGACGCTACGCACAATACATACCTCTGTCCTGCATTGTATTGTCGTTGGTTCCCCCTTCCTCTTCCAGACACCATCGGCAGTAGCCTTTACACACAGCCGGTGGGGTCGCTGCTGAAGTGCTCAGTCTCACAAAGGTCCTGCATGATTTCGCTGAGCCGTGCGTGGGTCCGATACAACTCCTTCTGACAGCGCAGCGCTTCCGCGAGTAGTTCTTCCCGCTTTTCTCTCGCAGCAACAGGCACCTCCGCGGTGCGCCCACCGCCGCACAACGTCTGGCCACGGGCATTTGCTGCAGCAGAACCATCAGTTGCAGCGTTGCTCTTCACATTGGTCGTCCTCTTTGCGGCATCGTCGCCTGACGCACAACCGCTTCGCCGGCTGGATCCGGCACACGTGTCGGAGAGGCCAAGCGCGTACTTCTTTTCCAGCAGCTGACGCAGCTTTTCCACTTGCTCCTCAAAGGCATCGTCAAACTGCGGAGAAAAAACCACTGGCGTGGGCGTGCCGTCCTGCCCGACCGCCTGCGACGTGACTGGGTCGTACGGGTCACGAGGGAGTGGACTGACATCATTAGTGACCCATCTCCCACGGCACACCTCGCCCGTTTCCGCCACGTCCTCCTCCACCACCCTCGATTGATGTGCGTTGTGGTTAGAGAGGATATAATGCTGCAGTGCTCGCTCTGTCAGATGCATTGTTAGCTCAACCACATCCGGGCGCAGTGCGGCATGTGGATCTTGCGGAGGATCCACAAAGACCTCTTCTTCCTCCACCCCCTCCACCATCGCCCCTTTAACGACATTTCCCCTCACATTGTTGCTGCTGGCGCCGCCACCACCGTTACGACTACTACTCCTACTGGGACTTCTGCTGCCTGGCAGTGTGGAATCACTCGTTACGCTAACAAGGTCGGGAAACAGCGTTTCCATCACCGCAAGCACAATGGCGGAATAGTGATGCCTGGAGATGGCGCCACGGCGGTATGGATCCTGTAACGCCTGCCGAATAATTGTGACCGCCTCCTGTTTAGCGGGCGGTAGAGCGGTAAACTGCGTGGTAACTACATCGCCTGGGACTGCGGCAATGTCACGGTGCAACGCGGCGTACTCTCTCTCCACCAACTCCCGCAGGCGCCTCAACTCGCCCTCGCTAAACGGCGATCGCCACCGGTGTTGAGGTGGTTCCTTTTCTTGCTCATCTACACTCCATCGCCCTGATGTGCCATGTCGAGGCCTCAGCTGCGCCGCGTTATTTTTGTTACCGCCACCACTGTTACTTCGGCAGTGCTGCGGCGGCTGATGGTAGCTGTGGTGGTGGGTGAAATTATTTCCCTTGCTCTGCGTCACATCGGTGTGCGGGGACAACAAGGCACGTGGCTTCCGTCTGCCATCACCGTCGCCGTCGCGCTTGCCGCCTTTGTTGCTGCTCCTCTGCCACCCCCTCTTCTGGAGGAAAGCAAGTGACGCCTTTACGCAAATCGTAATGAACGCCTCACGTGAGAGGAGTGACGCCCCTGGCACGGCAGCCAACATTGCCTTTGTCGTCAGCACCGCCTCACGCGCCGTCATGCGTGATGCCTCCTGTTCCGGCGTCAACTCGACAAACACGACGATTGTATCGATGTGTGTGTGTGTGTGTGTGCTACAGCCACTCACCCCAAATAAGGCACGTAGTTAGGCAACCAAACAAAAACAAGAAGTGAGAGGGATAAAAGAGGGGGTGACAAGATGCAGAGATGAAGCACCAAAGGAAACAACCCAAACGACATTTCAGGGTCCTCCAGCACGTCAGGCAACCAACATGTTGTACGAGACACGGTGCACTCCCCTTTAGAGGAGTTAGCAACAGGGCGCCAGCGTGAACAGCCGGTCATTTCCATCCCACAGCACAGTCACCTCTTCAACACCATTATTTCCTGAAGCACAATTCGACGACCCCAATGCGTCCTGCATGGACCTCTGCGGACTGTCCAGCGAATGCAAAGGGCTCTTCTTGACCTTGCGAGAGTCACTCTTCAAATCGCTTGTCTCCCGGCACAT
>NW_021705935.1:12447-16472 GCF_003719475.1 Trypanosoma rangeli
GACAAACACGACGATTGTATCGATGTGTGTGTGTGTGTGTGTGCTACAGCCACTCACCCCAAATAAGGCACGTAGTTAGGCAACCAAACAAAAACAAGAAGTGAGAGGGATAAAAGAGGGGGTGACAAGATGCAGAGATGAAGCACCAAAGGAAACAACCCAAACGACATTTCAGGGTCCTCCAGCACGTCAGGCAACCAACATGTTGTACGAGACACGGTGCACTCCCCTTTAGAGGAGTTAGCAACAGGGCGCCAGCGTGAACAGCCGGTCATTTCCATCCCACAGCACAGTCACCTCTTCAACACCATTATTTCCTGAAGCACAATTCGACGACCCCAATGCGTCCTGCATGGACCTCTGCGGACTGTCCAGCGAATGCAAAGGGCTCTTCTTGACCTTGCGAGAGTCACTCTTCAAATCGCTTGTCTCCCGGCACATAAGGGAGTGCCAGTGACCGGCAGCGTCCTGCAGCCAACAGATTGGCTCACCACCACCACACGGCACCGCCCGTGGCACAAGTCGCACAAAAGGCGGCGCCACCTCTGCCGTCGTTCTTGCAGTTGCTAGGAGCAGCTGACACTCCCACCGGCGACCGGATGCGCCACTGTGATAAACGACTGCCGCCAACGTGGGTCCATGCAAAAAAGAAATCACAATCACAGCGCTCATTCTACTTGTCTCTCCGCTCAAAGGGTGGGGGACGCACTGCAACAAACTGAGCTCTACAAACTGCGTTGTCATCTTCTTTTCGTCATTGAGAAATTTTTTCAGGTCCAACCCCGCATGGTGCATGTTGCCTGATGGTGTCTCAAACCCCGCCTTCATCTGGACAGCCTGTGTGGACGCGCGGCAGCTGAGCACGCACGGCACTGTATACACTGTCGCCTCCGCACAGTACATCATGTCACGAGAAAAGACGAATACCTCCTCCGTTGCTTTCGTCTTTGCCGCTGCTGCTGCTGTTTCGGACATCTTCGCATGAGGGGCAAAGGAGCCAGGGGGAAGAAAATCAAACAACGGGTGACCGTCACTGTTCACGTGCAGAATATCCACGACTCGCACTATTGCCGAGGACACAGCAGTACCCTCGTGTTTGCCTACACTGCATGTCACGTGCAGAAACAGAAAGAAGCACTCACGATGGCCGGTGCTTCTTGCAGGAAGTGACGCCGTGCTGGTTGATAGAATAAAAAAATAATTCTGTTTAAGAGATTTAAACAGCCGAATCATGCAAGGAAGCAGTAAAGGCCTCTCATCCGCCATGCTTTTTCGCTGTCTTCATCTCCAACGGGTTGGTGCTAAGGCCGACATTCGTCATAGGCAAACGAGGATGCGCATCACTCACACATACCACGTGGCCCTCCGCTGTCATGAGAATCACAGTGCTTCGACACACCAAAAGCAACTGCAGCTCACGTAGCGAACTCGCACCGTCCAACTCAGCAAGACCCGGCGTCGTGCCACTATCAGTGGTCCAGAAGGATGCCATGCAGATGTCAGCTGATCCAGAGGAAAAAAGGAGGACCAAGGCATCCACCACTGTCGTGTTCTCTAAATGCCGCCACTGTATCTTTGAAAGTCGCCTGCAAAAAACAGTGGGGTCGTTGCCCTTCCAGCGTGCATCATGTGGCATACTGCGACACACGAGGCAAATATCTCCAGAGCGAAAGATGACAACTTCCCACGCCCATACATCCGCTGCATCATCCTGCAGAATGGCGCAACGGCAAAGTACATGCAGCGGAGCATGCTGGACGCTCCCAAGGTTGTACCCTACCTCAACTGTACTGGGCGGTCGCACCAGCGAAGGCAGGCCTACACGTAAAGGAAACCCACGAGAACTAATTCCTGCTTCCACCATGGAACCCTTACAGGCACCAAACCACGTGAACTGAAGCTTGTCACTTCCCTGCAGCACCAACTCTGCCATTAGTAAACTGCAACCCACCTGGTGGGTCTTGTCATCCTGGTGGGTCGCAAGGAGAAATGCCGTGCCCCCTGCGTCGTCCCAGTGAAGGCCAATAAACCGGTGAAGATGCCGCAGGGCGCGTGGCACGTCAGAATCCCATGCAGAAACCCTTCGGCAGTTCAAAATGGTCATCTTTAGTGGAGCCTTCCCATTCGCCTGCCTTCGGACGCCTCGCCCACTACCAGCACTAGCGGAGGCGTCAGCAGCTGCTGCAGAGGTGGTCCCGACCTCCAAAAGCAACACGTCACCCGCACTCCGCATTGCCAACACAACGGCAACAACACGTTCCCTGCCTCCCGCAGCACTACTCAAGCGCCGAGACTCTGGGGCTGTCATCGAACACGCGACAGCGCTTTCAATAAAGCCACCAACGTGGCACCGTGCTACCTCACCGTCTTCTGTGAAAAGCGAGAAGTACATTTCGTCTGACTTCGTATAATTGCATGTTTCCGCGGCAGCCAAAGGTTCCCAAGCGGCATACGCGCTCTCTTCACGCAGTAACGCGCTCATAGGATACATAACATGAGCCGGTCGAAGAAATATACCCAAAACTTCATTACCGCCCCCCATTTCGCCTTCGTCCAGAGAAGCAGCATGCAGAAGAAAAGAAGGGTGTGCAAGCGTGACAGCCTCCAGACACCACGGGCCTTCCATAAGAGTTCCCTGCAATGTCTCACGGTAAGTTATCCAGCTGACACCATCATCGTCTGTTGGTGTCACGGGCTGCCGCCGTGCGGAAAGCATGCAAACAGAGAGACGATCAAGAAACGGATCCCCAAACACGGGGGCGCTCTGGTGCAGAACAGCAAGTAACGGGTACTGCTGCTCGTAGTCACGCGAGCACGACATCCAAGTTATGGCCCGCACCTCCCCGGGCACGCCACCCATCTTCCCCAAATACAGCGACCCCACTGTGAGCTTCCGAAACCCGTGTAGTGTCCTCCAGGGTGACGGGGCGCTTCCTTCCACATCCTCCTGCCACGCGATATCCACATACTCCATCCATCCCATCGTGCGCGCAAATACAAGACGCAGGATAAAACACGAGGAAGTGTTTCGCGTAACAAGACGAGCTGGAACATTTTTCCAGTTGCGTTGACCCTGCCGCAACAAGGGTGAAGAGGAAGACGGGAAAGACGATACGGTGGTGGTAATAGAAGAAGCGTCATAATTATATGCCTCCAAAATAGCACTCACCGGGACGCTAATTTGACGGGGAAGCGTGTGAGGAGTTGCATTCGCTTTCACGTCCCCACAAAACCACCGCACTGCAAACAGCTGGGCCTTTCCTGTGCTCTGGTTACTGTCATTCGTTTCAGGAGAAGTATCGATGAAAAAGGAGGCAAACGCCATGCAATGACACTCCATGACAAAGAAGAGAACGACATGCAACCCTTGAACAAACAGCGTTGACACAGATGCGATGCCCTCACCTTTCCCAGAGCATCGAGGGCACTCTCCATGTTGTCGTGTCGCATCAGCATCGCTAAACGTCACCACACGGGCGACTCGCTGCAACTCTCTCAGAAGGAGAAAATCGCCCTCCGCTGCCGCGCCTTGGTCTGTCCCTTGCTCTGGAAATGAAATGCTGCTGCGTTGTCGCGATGTGCCCTTGTTGGCTGTTACGTGGTTTGCACTGTTTACCACAAACCATACACATTGACTGCCAAGGCAGAAAACATCCACCACGTTACACACTCCGTCCTCTCGCTGTGTGTATGCCGCTGCCCCTGATGACGATGATGGCATGAATACAGTCACCATGGTTGCTGGTAACAAGCGCGACATGTTCGCTCTTTCTATAACACATACACTGAGAGACTCTGCAAGGCTAACACACGAACACGAAAAGTAGCAAAGAAAAAAAAAAATAAGCACCCCCATCACCACCGAAGCATCAGCACACATACAGAAACTACCACCCCCTCAAAAGGATGACGCGCCAATAGTGAAGAAAAAAGAGCAACGCGCATGCATCCCACTGTAGAGCCAACGAGAAACAAACAAACGTTCAAATTATATATATATATATATATATATATATATATATATA
>NW_021705935.1:16497-37755 GCF_003719475.1 Trypanosoma rangeli
AATATATATATATATATATATATATATATATATATAATGCAGTTGTTGTCGTGGGAATTTGTAATTTCACGAAAGCAAATAATAATAATAATGAGATGCACGCGGCAAGGGGAAGGCAACAATGGGAGGATGTGCCGTTATTTCTCTCCTTCCTCAACTTTCAAAGAAGAGAAAAAAATTTGACACAGATGACACATTGTGAAAAAAAAAAAAGAGGGATGGAGAAACACGCATCCCAACAAGGCTCAAGGAATCCATCACTCACGTACAACTAACTAGAGGATAATGTTTGTCACAGCCTCGACTCGCAACCGTATTCCTTCACAAAATCTTCCGTCACAGTTGCGGCCAGTTGAGCCGCTAACTCAAAGGCAGAGAGTCCTACAGCCCGCACATCCGTCGCCTTCCGCGCATTGGCGGGAATCGCCACCGATAGGCTATACTCCAGACGGGGATCCTCCTCCTCGTCGCGAAGAACAATGAGGGGCTGCCGCTTTATCTCCCGCACAGTGACCTTCACGCCCTTATCAGTCACCTTTTCAAAGAGACGCGTTTCATCCTCCGAGAGGTAAACCAACTGGCCGTGCTCTGAAGGCAGCACGTCTGAGACATCATCTTCAGAGAGCTGAATGATGGGTACCGAGGCAAACATTTCCACCTCTTGTCGACGCAGTGGAGGCCTTGAACGAAGCAGCAAGCGGATATCCGGTCCACGGGCATGCGTGCACCAGGCGGTTTGCACATTTACCCAGGTGCCATTTACAGATAATACCTTCCCCTTATTATCCAGTTCAACTTGAAGTTGATCCCTCGCTCGCTTCACAGTTCCGCTGTACGTGAGCTGAGCCCCCTTACCAATCGGCGTGAATCCCTCAGGCTTCAGCAATTTTTCCTCTATTTTGTGAACACAGGACTCTGGTAGTGTGGAGACCCATGTGTATGGATGATTCAACTGCATCCGTTGCTGAAGCGTGTATGATGAAACAATGGAACGATTCTTCCGCATGACAGATGGCTGTAAAAGCAGTTTACCAAAGTCCAAAAACAATTCCCCGTCCATCTGAAGGTTGCTCATATTTAAACAGCACCATTGAAGTACTTTGCTGTACCGAGAACGCAGCGCTACATCCTTTTCAGATGCACTCAAAGTGTAGCATTCTGTGTTTGCTGGAAACCCTGGAAAGGCGGTGGTATTCACACGTGACACCACCACATCTGCTGCAGTATTACTAACAAGCAGCTGAAAGGCCTTGGGAGCCATGTTTGCAGATCCCTCGTAAAAGCCTGCCTGCGCAAGGTCCAAAAGTGTTTCCGGCTGCATCACGGTGGATTGACTCCACCGACCGTACCCACCCTGCTGCGGCTGCTGTTGCACCTGACCCCCATGCTTGGCGGTAGCGTCTTTGGAGTGGAGGAACTCTTCCACCTGCCGCACAACCACTGCCTTCTTCGCCGAGGGATCAGTCCGAACCCCGGAGCGAGCGAGAAAACCCTGTAGCTGCATCAAAGAAAGGGAGAACAGGTTCCCCTCGTTCCACAGTGCCCAAACCTTCTCAGGTGACACAGTTTCCGCATTGGATACCTGCTGGTCCATCATGTTGGCGGCCGTGCGCTGCACACCGCCTTGGTGGTGTCGACTGACGGCGACCACAGAAGAGGGCACAATAATAGAATGCCGTAATAAACGAAGCATGATTCAGTAATGTACTTGGTTTTTTCCTCTTTTTTTTCTTTTTGGTTGTATTGTTTTCCCTTAATTACAATCCTAACTTTTTGGGTGCTGGTAATGCTGGATGCCCTTGCCACCTCGTCTTTTATGTGGGCAAAGTGCGTGTCTCTTTGCTGCTTTCTCTTCTGCAGTCAATTCGCTTTCGTTTCTTTGCTTGTTTGTTCCCTACAATGTCTGTGGCTACTCCCCTCGCCGTCGTTCCCCGTCGCTTCGGGGATTTGGTGGTTTTTCTTCTGGCCGCTACGCCCACACGCAGACACGCACACAGAAAAAGAGAAATAGAGGTGGTGGCGAAGGCACGTTGGAGAGATAGACACACGCAACGTTTTCTCTCGTCGACTGGCAGAAGGCGCACACACATTTACACACATGCCCGCTCGATGACGGCGAGGCCTTGCATCTGTGCCTGCGTATCCCCCAGTCCGATGGAGCAGCGGCGGCACGCCACCGAAACAGAGAGAAGCGAAACAACAAATTAACATCAAAGAAAGACACATGGCAAAGTCACACCAAATGAATATGGAAAAAGTTGATGGGAAACCAAAATTCACTGGAGGAGGAAAGAGCCAAGTGTTTAAAAGCCAAAAACAAAACAACCGTGACACAATACAAGCAGCATCACACAACAAAACAAGGAAGAAAAAAAAAAAAGTTGAACCTTCTGTATTGATTGGTTGCGTCGCATCTCTATGTCAGGCATTGTCGGTTTACCCATTTAACCCATTTTTTCTGTGCAAACATTATCTACTCTTCCTTCTTCACTTTGTGCATCTCTCTTTTTCTTCTTCTTTTGTGTTTCTCTACAACAATGTCCTCTGCTTCATCACACAATATTTGCCTTGCAGCACACCCATCTTACCTAACGCAGGCCAATGCGTTGGAGAAACTGTTATGGCCCGGTATTCTGCCGAGCCAGGTAGTGCGGGAAGCAACTCTAAAGAAGATGTGAGAACATTAATAATAATAATAATAATAATACCCCCGTGCGTAGCGCAGGAAGTTCATATCCGGGAATCAAGTTGCACGTTTGTGCCTACCTACGTCTGTACGTATGCGTACATGTATAGATAGGCGCACAAATACTAAAAGGCAAAGGACACGGAGAGAGAAAGTGTGCATTGTTTCTCTCCGTGTGCGCGTGGGAAAGAAATATAGACGTTGCAGTGTGAGACCAAAAAAAAAATAATAATAATAATAATAATAAAACTCTCGTCCCAGAGCAAAACAAAACCATATATATATATATATTAGTACCATCTATAGTGTCACAGGGGACTGCGTGCGTGTGTACGTGTTCTGAGGGGGGAATAACTCCGTGACCTCTTCTTCATACTCGGCTCCACATTTAGCAGCAAGTGGGCGTGTCAAAAGGCTGGCGGGCTCTGCCCAAGATGACCTTTCCGTTACCCCACCTGCTATCGTGCTCTCTAAGCATTCTGCAGCTGTAAAGCTCTCATTTAAACAGCGTGATACGGGTCGGGTTGCGGTTGGTGGTAAGTGTTGCAGTTGCCTCCACGCATGGTCCTCATGAGTTTGCGCCAGCAACTCAAATTTATCACTTGGTGTACGGCAGCTTAGGCAGTGGCAGTGGCCATCATCGTTACGCTTTTGTTGGCTTGGCGACGCAGTCGCTTGAGGAACGTGACGCAACTCATGATAGTAATGCTCCAGACTCGCTGGTATACCTGCAAAGTCAGAAATGATTTGTCCAATCGGCGTATTGAGGCCTTCACACCCTTGCGACTTGGAGTCGGCATAGAGCAATTGCTGCTTACGACAATAAGAGGGATGCTGCAGCGTCTGGTTCGGATGCTGGAGTAGCTGCAGTTGCAATTTTTGGTGCGCCACAGCAGCACGGTCGGCGCCATGGCAAAGCGCAAATACTGTTAGCACCTCGGAGGAGCATGCATCAGGCAGCCGGTGGACGCCGCTGCACTCTTGTCCCATCATGCACGAGGCACGGACCCAGTTCAAGCAGAGATTCCGCGGGCTTGAAGCGAACGGGCAACTTGTCGGGTGCCGGCAGGATCTGTACCATTTCAAACATGGATGAACCTCGTCGCACCACGGGCGATCTTCCGCCTTCACGTGTATGCCCGCGAGGGCGGCCTTGATGGAGGTGCACTTCTCTTCTTCACACCCCCGAGCAGCAGTTCTATCGGATGAAGTTAATAGATGCATCTGCATCGAATTTTTATTGCGCGGGGACAAATTTGCTGGCGACGCACCCCCAGCAAAAGCAAACTTTTCACAGCTGTTGGACAAAGATGTGGATTCCTCAAACGCCAGTAGTTTGCTGGGCGTGACGTGTGTAGAGTCACAGCATCGGTCGAGAATACCAAAACTGACGGTATGTGGTTTCCGCTCAGGAGTTTTTCCCGGACTGGATGCGGCGTTGTTTGTCGTTGGCGCCACAAGTTCACCCCCACGAGTGCTGTCAGTACTCTCGTCCCGCCTCCTTCCTAACATGGTGGCGCGCCGAAGAGAAAAAAGAATGGCCTTGCTTTGAATGAAGCGAGCCGCCTCTTCGCTGCAGCTGCTCAGCTCGAGTAGCACCTGCAGTAATTCGTCCTTCTCAGCTGCTTTTAACTCATCCTCTAACGCACGACCCACGAGTTCCGTGGAAGAGTGCCCGTCGCCTTTGGAAGGACTGACGTCTGGCGAATAGACCATGGGGGAGTTGTAAAATGGTCTTTTTGTCCCAGTCGTTTGGCACCCCCGTGTGGTGGCCGGAGAGCCAGAGCCATTACCAAGCGAAGCGTTTTCCGAATACGGCGAAGGGGTTATCACGGCCACTTGCGTTGGCGTCACCCCTGCCTCCTCAGACAAAGTTGAGGATTTCAGATTCGAAAACACGGGGGCACGGATGTTACAGGTGGTATTAGACTTTAACTGATGGTGTGGATGGTTTGGAGTATGCAAGGACGTTGCCGGAAAAGGGAGGGAATTACCTACAGGTACCACTTTCTTCCTATGCTCTTGCGACGAGGAAGGTTCCGCCGCGTGCCCAATAATGCAATGATACAGCATAGAGTGGATGTGAGGCCGCAACAAAGGCGCAGACTGCGCATTTGAAGGTCTTGTATGCGCCAATAAATGTTCATTTTGCTGCTGCTGCTGGTGATGTTGGTGGTAATGACAATCATGTTGACTCAACTGTGGCGCTGTCCATGGAGTGTGTCGCCGCCGTGTTGCATTATTTCCACGCCGATGTTTAAGAGGATTCTCATGCAGAATACAATCTGCCTCTTCCGGCACAATCGCGATGGGAGAGGGAGCGCCGGGCATTATTATATCCTCTTCCCTTCTATGTTGTCCTGTACGTTCGAACAAGCTAAACAAATAATAAAACTACTCAAAAGTTTAATGCACGTGCCCAACGAGAACAATGCTACTTCCTCTCTTCACCCCCTTCCCTTTTCTACCACTCCTCCCTATTGCCTGGGGGAGAGAAGGAAAGAAATTTATTTTCACTGTATTTTTTTTTCCTTTGTTTTTTTGTTTCTATTGTAACTGACGCGTGCAGGGCCTTATGTACACACACACAGACGCACACGCACACGCACGGACGCAATAATCAAATAATAATAGGCGAGGCAAATCACACGAAGGTGAAGAATCAATATCCTTCCAAGGCAAAATAAAAGGGGGGAAAAAAAACGAGACAGAAAATAAAAGAAAGCACCTCCAACAGCGCACTTAGATCCCCCACCCACACACACACACACCTTCCCTCACTCGTCGCCTACAACACGGCGCCTCTTGAAAGAATGAAAAGAAGATGGGAAGCATCCATTTTTCCTTCTTTTTTTTCCTGGCCTTTACTTTCCTTTTTTTTCTTTTTTCCTTCCCAGCTAAGTTAGATGTAAATTCAATGGGAAACCACTTAGCTTGCCACAGTTGCTGTCCACGCGCGCATGTAAGTGAGCGTCACCGTCCTTCTTTCCTCCCTTTTCCTTCCCGGTCTCCCACTTTCCCGCACATACATGCTGCAGTAACCTCTCTTGCTTCAACTTTGGTTCCTTTATTGGCGTCCGGTTCACGCCGTGGCCGCCCCCTGCGTGGTCGCCTGTTTTGCACGCATCGTATCCACCAGCTGTCCGAGTTGTCCCCGCTTCGTCCGCAGCCTCTGCTCCAGAGACTCAATGTTTTCACGCACCGCGTCGGCGCGGGCGGCGAAGTACGACACGGCGGATGCCATCGGCTTCTCTAAAAAGTAGTCTGTTCCAACATCTACCAACACACGGTCGCTTGGCACGATACGACCTCTCGCGTAAAGGGCGCTGCTGATGCAGAGCAGCGCCTCCTGTGGCTTCTCTGGGCTCGCGCGGACCGTCTCGCAGACCTTTTGATACTCACCCAGCACCTCACAGTTGCTTGCAAAGCGATTCTGTGCACCAACAAGGCTTTCGTGGGCAACCGACAGGTTGTTCACATCCTCCTGCAGCTGCTTTCGCAGTTCCTCCAGCTGCTCAAGCGGAAGTTGGGCAATGTTAATAGCGCCACCGCCACCATTCTCCGCTGGTCGTCCACTCATCGTGTTGTATTCCTGTTGATTCGCTCTTTTACTTGAAGCTGCGGGGAAACGGGCACAACACTTTTATTTTTCAACCTTTTTCTTTTTTTCTTCTCCTTCCTCGCGTGTCCGCTTGCTCGTGAGGAGAAACGCAAATCCAAAACAAAACAAAAGGGAAGTTGTGGAGGTGGGCATAGGATATACAGGGGCATCTGTAAACGATCATGGGCTTCAGGCAGCCAAGAAAGAGGGCTGAAAGAGTGTACGTGTCGCAACTTCCCCCGTCAAGGGTGGTGATGACAGCGACGCAACAGCCAGCCTTGTCCCACAGCAACAGCAACAAATGTTCAGTCATTTGTCACACAACGCAACTTCATTTTATTTTCACTCATTTTCATTTTCCTTGCGGTGGAGCCACAAACCGCTGCAGATGTGCCGGTGGTGGCACGGGAAGTTCATTCCACTCCACTTGTGTGGCCGCGTCCGCCCGAATGGTTGGGGGAGAAAATTCCAGAATCGGCACTGTTAGCCGTTCAGAACCTTCACACTCTTCCACGTCCTCGTCACCCACCTCTTCAAGGTACGGCATACCCGGTATCAAATGCGGGTACTCGCCACGGGCATTAGGCACCGCCACCCGCGGCACTGTGTCGCCGGGAATAAGATAGTACAACAAACACGGCCGTTCAGGGACATACGGCAGCGTCGCGTGGTCCCAGCAACAACGACGCACAAGGGGCATCATGCATGCCCCCCCCCCTTTTTTTTTTCTTTACTGTCCCTCTTCCTTGGTATTTTGTGTGTGGAATGAGACACCCCGGATGAAAGAAAGCAAACAAAGAAACCGCACAGCGAGAGAAGTTGAATGGGCCAAACATGAATTGGCTAGAGTGAGTATGGAAGTGCAATGCATATCCACGGTGGCGTGGGAATGAAGTTTCGCGCACTTTATTGCTACGAGACAGCAGTACGGTTGAAAAATGTAAAACCGTTTTCGGACAGCTCTGTAAAGCTGCATTCAGGCTGAGAAAGGTTCTGTGCAGTGTGCAGGAAGCCACTCTCCCCCGTGGGCGTCTCACAACCACCACGTGCCCCCTCGAATTACGAAAGGAGCAGGTCACGCGTTGCGACTGATGGCTTCCAAACAGCCGGTTAGAACGAGGGCGCGGGGCCACAGGGCCAATGGCTCTGCCTGGCTTTATCGAAACTCCTCCTCTGGCAGAAACCCAATCACACACACATACATACAAGGATGCCGAAGGAACTGTGGAGGTTTACGAAGCACGCAGAGTTTCATCCGCCCCGCCGGTCTGCACCCCCCACACCTCCCAAGAAAAAAAAAAAAAGAAACGCAAAACAAAACCAAGACAAACAAAGCAACAACAACAGAAAGGGAGTCGCCTTGCGGAGATGCGATATAACAATAAACGCATCACCCCAAACGCTCGCTTTCCCATTGTTACACGCCCCACGCCGCCAGATTTACAAGGAACTAAAGAAGAAGGTGATTCCACATGTCCCCCGAGTCATGACAGTTGATAAATGTGCCTCTTCCCACGCACACACATTCCTTCATCCTTTTTCCTCCTCGAGGCTTTTCGTGCGGCACCAACACAACAGGGAGAAGCCTCTTTCCACAGGGGCAGTCTCAACCTGCATGAATCTTCATCCCCTTCAGAAAAAGAGAAAATCGTTATTCCCATGGGGAGTGAAGGTAAAAAAGCAAGAGAGAAGGCATTCCACCCCCGCCAAACATCCACAGCAGACGACACATGAAAGCATTGAAACTTAGTGAGACTCATTTAGCAGGTAAATTGCGGCCGTAGAAAAGTGCTACCGTCTGCTGAGCACCGCCTCCTACCCACCCACCCCTTCTCCACTTCTTCCTCGTCCTACTAATCCTTTTTATCCTCCTCTTCGCTTTCCTTCACTGCTTCTTTCTCATCCTTGTCTTCCGCAAATTCATCCTTCTCCGCGACGACTACATCAACAACTAAAGGGCTTTCACGCTTGATGCAGTTCTTGTCGTGAAATGCCCCGCTGAGCGCTTCAGGCGGGGCAAGAGTCGCCAACATCTCATCAAAGCCTCGGCTTATTGTTCGACCACGCGGAAATTGGGCTTGCTGCCCACACCCGCTGTTCACCCTGTAAATTTGATGGCTGATGCCAGCCTTGCCACTTTGCTCAGCCGCAGATGCCTGTGAACTCACCCCAGCCTTGTCAGCAACGTCCAAGCCGTCGGCATCAACGTTTGTTTCACCAACAAGAGTTTTCAGCCACACACGCGTCGTTGCCGCGTCGTACGCCCCGACATTTCCGGAGGCTTGTGGGGCCGCACTGCCGTCTGTGACGTCAGCCGCCGCTTCCTTCTCTGCATCAAACTCGTCGGTGTTGTTGATTTCGGCGTCCCCGAGGTTGCGATAGCGCTGCCACCGCTTCTTGTGCTTCTCCGCCTCATCAAGGATAGGGTCAAACTTCTCCGCCGGCTTCGACACATCAAGCAAAGCAACTTTATTGTCGGTAGCATCTCCCTCAAGGCGTTTTCTATCCGTCAACCACTCTCCGCCGCCAATGGCTCGGTCTATCTCAGGAGTATCCACGTCCCCTGAATGCCGTGAGCCCCACAGCTTTATTTTCCTCGCAAGACAACGGTATCGGTACTTACGGCAGCAACGAATCAATATGTACATCAAAAAGCCAGCAGGAAAAATAAGCAAAAGCAACAAGAGAAGAAGAAGACGGTCGGAATCATCCTTCTTGTCGTGCTTGGGAGGATCGGCGGTGGCGAGAGAGAGAGCATAACGCTGCCCTTGCAGCGGGTCCATAACTACAAAAGGAACCGTCACTCTTTTGTTTAAAGACCAACACACAGGGAAAAGTTTGAATGGAAAGTGGCAAAACAACATGCATCACACGCATGCGAAGAATTCTCACACAAACAAACAAACACACACACACACACACAACAATCCCCCTATTCACATAAACAAAGCAAAGCGGCAACAATGATATGGGCAAGCAAACAAAACAAAAAACGTGCAACAGCCTTCGTTTTTCCTCCCCCATCAGAGTTAGGAAGATTGTTGCTTTGCCGCGTATTGCCCTCACCTTATCATCCAGAAGGAGGCTGGTATGAAAACACAAAGCATCACTACTTGCAAAATAAGTGAGCTTTTTGAACAAACGACGCACCAACACACATGGACCACAACCGTATCCCACCGCACCCCGCCATGCAGGCAACATGTGATAGACCCCACACCCTCATTGTCGGTTTCATGTGGCGCCGATGACGATAAGAATGGAAACTTAGCTCATCACGCAAAAACCACTTATCCTCCAGGTACTCTGTCATATGGAAGAGCCACACTGCTTGCTGGCGGTCATTCAGAAGCAATGCCACAGAAAGACTACGGTGAGAATTCCTTTTGCAGCAACGCGGTTGCTGCCGCCATGGTCTCTCGCATCACAGTAGTAAATGCCCTTTTGCTATCTGTGTTGGGAGAAACGGGAAATGAGGTGGAACCCAAAGTAGCCGTCGGCAAGGAAAGAAACCTGGCAGAAGAGGCTGCGACGTCACGGCAAGAAGCCACAGCGTCGTTTGCCGCAACTACCGGTACATTGCCTGCGGGCGCAGAGTCCGTGGTGTGTTCGCGCAAGCCACCCCTATAATTGTACTCAGAAAAATTCGTGTCTCGAAGGGTGCACCGCAGTCCACAGTCGGTTTTCTCAACCCCCCCATGATGTTTGCGACAACGAGGCAGAGCGGAGAAAAAAATAGGATCCTGATTGTGCCCATATGCATTATCTAACACCACCTGCTTTCGTCGTTCCAGTGCCTCCTCCAGACGCAACTCCAACTGCCGCAACTGGTCAACCCTCGCATGACGCTCCATTTTGATGTGTGTCTGGGTTTCTTGCTCCTGCATAAAGAGCTTCTGCTGGTTCCATGTCACCTGCTGCTCCATGCGATGAACACGTTGAAGCAGCTCCGCCTCTTCTTTCCCAAGATTGCGAATACTGACCGTAAGCGTATCGCGCTCCTCCTCGGCCAACTGTGCCACATGCGACTCAAATTCTCGCATACGCGCTGCATGTTGCCTCTTATTTTGTTCAACCTGCAAGGTTATCATCACCTGCATCAGCAAAGTGCGGCGTGCATGATCTTCACACATGTAGAGTTTTTGCCTTGACACGTCTTCCTTTAACCACAGCGCCACATGCTCGACAAGCAGCCGTCCACGTAGCTCCGCCTCAAAAGAATATGAGAGAGCAACACACGTTATCTCATCGTCGTCTCCAACTCTGGTGCTGCCAACATGACCCACTGGTTTCACACCCGGGGAGAGGGTTGTTTCCAGCGCTGTACCAATAATATACATCGCCTGCTTCCGTACCACAGACTCAGTTTCGTTGGTCGCCCCCGCTTTCGACGTTATGACACTCCTATGTGACCGCCGTTCCTCTGGGGACTTCATGGGCGTCGAGGAAGCCCCCTTCGTCTCTAGCGGCATCTGCTCAGTCCACGGAAATGCCTCATCCCTCACCGCGCCCAACCCCTCAGCGGATGCAGCAAGTGGCCCACGCCTTTTAAACGTATCCACCACCTGCTGACGAAACAATGAAGCCCCTTCTAAGGGAATATTGTATTGGTGCCCCGTCGAGGCTGTGCAGGAGACAACGGCCATTGTAGCGGCGGAAACGAAACTTGTGTCGGGCAACCTCCTTGACAAGGTAAATACATCACTTCGATCCTTTTGCGGGCTCATCAGAAGAAGCCTGCCGTGCTTTGCGGGAGATGCCGTTTTCGGCGAGGCAGAAGCTGCCGGCAAGAGGCCGCTGGGTTGCCACGGAGAAGTTGGTGTTTCCTCCTCAAATTCTGCCTCCTCTTTCCCTCGGTTGCTCTTGCGCGGCCAATCCTGCTTATTGGGTTGCGGACCCGCGGGAGCACCGGAAGCCGCCAGCCCGTCACCCCTCCGAGACCGCCTCTGCGAGGCGACAATGGGCGATGTGTATACAAACGATCCATCGTGCGGCGAAAACACGGTGCCGCCGCTCCCATGCATTCGCCCTCCCGCTGAAGCAACTCACCAGCAACACCATTCAGTCAAATGGAAGCAAAAGAAGAAAAGAGAACATCATAAATAAAGTGTAAACGTGGGCGGAAAAAAAAAGGCACACACGCAAACACATTTAGCCGACACTGGGCAGCTGTAGCGCCCCAAGTACCTCGTTTTTCCATCGGGAGTGACGCCGCATCGCAAGTCATACACCACACACACACACACACTCGTAAGCACAAGCACATCCGCCGTAGCAGAAGCAAACAAAAACTAGTACGCCAAATAAAAAAAAAAAAAAACAAGCACATGAAAAAGTTGCACCGGGAAAAATCACCAGCGTGAGACAGCCTCATCATTGATAGGGCGATGCCAAGCTTGTCCTGTTTCCTGCAGTCTCCGTTGCATTTTTTCTCTGTCTCCTATTTTGGCTCGTGTCCACATGGCTTCCGCTACATGTTTATTGTCAAGATACGCCATCCAGTTCTTCTTCAACAAGCGTCCCTCATCCATGGGCGTATAGGGTGCAGTCAAATCCATTGGCAAGGTTACCTTCTTTGCACCCGGTGCACCACGCGGACGATACTGCGGACCATGCAGCGCAAAGTACCTCTTGCCACGCAGCGTCAAAGCCCAAGACTTACCTTGCGGACTATTTAGCCACTTCTTCTCCCACTCCTGGCGAGCGCAAACCTCATCCACCGGAAGGTACGCCTTGGCCGCTGGAATGGTGCGATGCGTCATCGGAGTAAGGCCTTGACCCATCTGCAGCGTCCCACCAATCGTTTCTACAGAGTCTTCTGGGACCGTGTAAAACTCGGGGTTGTCACGAATTCCCATAACAATCGGTTTTAGGTCCTTTAGAAATTGTTTGTAAATGTTCATCTCGGCCTGTTCCATCAGACGTCGGCCGTGAGCACACGCATCCGCATAGGCAGCCAGGACAAGCTGTTGCTGCTGGTATGACGACAGTTCCGCCACGCACGGGTTTACCCGCACGCGCTTCAGGAATCCCGCCGGCGTTGTGACAACTTCTACCCGACCCTCCCACGCGCGGCCCACCACCTCCATGCGGTCAAACCGAATCTGATGCTCGTACTTGTTATTGTAAACGTATGCTAAAATGCGGTGAAACTGCCGTTCCGGCATAAGGCGGCCGTGATGCGCCCATAGAGCCCCACGCACACGCTCGGTAATACGTCGATACACTTCCATCTGAGATTGTTGTTCCTCCCACAGACGCCAACACCCTTGAAAATAAAAATAAAAACAACAACAAAAAGACATAAAGACAAGGCGGAATAATAACGGCAACAACAACAGCAATAAACAGTCTACTAAAGACATCACAAATGCATAGCATTTCCATCTTGCCTCCCCAACTTCACCCCCATCGCCCTTCTTCCCTTTCCTGTGTGTATGTCAGTACCGCAACCGTCATCACGAGAGTGGTGCTAGATCCTCCTCCCCCAGGGTTGCGGGATCCTCACGGTAACGCGCCTCCAACTCCACGTCGGGCTCCATGTAGCCAGATTGTGTTACCACATACGTGAGCCTGGAAGGCGCGAAGCGCTCTGACTCCTCGTCACCACACAGTCGCTGTCGCAGCACACGCTCCATGTACTCCAACTCCTGAATGGCTCGGTAAGAGGTGCAAAACAAACCTTGTCTCATATTCCTCCGTCCATACCTGCTGCCACTCTAGAGTGTAGGCAGGATCATCCTCTGGTCATGCACTGCGAAGAGAGTGGACCACCTCTGCGACGAGCAAGCCACCCAGGCTGTGCTGACCCTTTTTATTCCCAAAAGAGGAGGTGCCATGTAATGCAGAGGTAACCCTGGCGTCGACATCGATGAAGTCCAATTTCCTCGTCGACACCGCCGTCCGTTTCTTTAAGCACACCAGCGATTTACTGCCACTTTACGTATTTCACCTTCTTGCGCCACCAGCGCAAAAGAATTGGTACACCGCGCAATTAACTTACCGAGCAATACCGCCATACCGCACAAGCTCCGTCGCAAGGAGAGTGGGAAACACTAGAAACTGTGAGACCCAATTCATGGGAAACTGTATTTTTTTTCTTTTTAAACAGGCATTTAATCCTGTGCTTCCTCGTCATTCCCACGACTGTGGCCGCCACCACTATCCATGCAGTGCGCCATCTCCTGCAGCCTTGTCACGATATCGTTCTCCCATCCCATGGCAGTGAAGACCAGGCAGCAAGCATGCCCTTCCCGAAGAGCTTTCAGAAGATGTTGATGCAGCATCCCACTGCAGCGCGAAAGCGTCGCCGCCGGCCCAAATGGTAGGGATCAGAGGAGCCACAAAAGGTTCGATGACCGCAAGATGTCATCCGAATGGCGCAAGAACCGTCGAACCTCCCGCAAAAACACCACCTGACGGGGTACTCCATCGTCTACTTTCAACAGAACGAACAGTTGCTGTTGCCGCCTCCAACTGTGCCTTGCAATAGAAAGACCAATCCCTTCAGCCCCCTGTCCAAGCCGTGAGCCCACCACCACCACATCTACTCGCCCCTCCAGCCACGGCAAACTGAACTTGTCTTGCGTGTCAGCAAAGTGGACCACAACATCTGCCGCCTCGCAGTGTGTGAGCGATAATTCCCGTGACGAGGAGCCGGGAACGGTGACGATCCTCGCCGACACAAAAAAAAAAAAAACTCGCATCTGCAACGCGTAGCACTGCCTCGTCCACGCCCGTAAATGACTGTGAGAGAAATTGGGTGTCATCGCCGAGTGAAACATGTGTTTTTCCAC
The DNA here is from genome assembly GCF_003719475.1 of Trypanosoma rangeli. Lineage (NCBI taxonomy): Eukaryota > Euglenozoa > Kinetoplastea > Trypanosomatida > Trypanosomatidae > Trypanosoma > Trypanosoma rangeli. The sequence goes on from NW_021705935.1 coordinate 30,581, forward strand.
AATTTGTCAGCTCCAAACGTTGAGGCCCCAAACGGTTCCCCGGCCTTTTGTCTTCCGACGGCGGGGACCGTAAGATGGCATCCAAAACGGAGTTTTCCTCCTCGTCACCGTTTCCCTTCATACCCTCGCCGCCTTGCTGAAACCAACTGTGCAGCGCACGCAGCGTCTGCACATCACCCCAACCTCGACTCCAAGCCCAAAGCCACGGTAGCATCTTTGTTTTCCAGACAGCAGAGCTGCCAAGAAACATAACATGCAGTGGTTCATCACGAAGCAATGCGGCAGAAGCAACAAAAAGAAGCGGGTGACACCGACCAGCCGCCTCTTTCAAAAAAGTTCGCTTCTTCCCTCATCTCTTCCGGGAGCAAGAGGGAGGGCACAAAACACACCCCGCTACTGAATCAGGGGCAGGTGAGACTTCCAAGAAGGAAACGGCAACTTTTTGGACTCGTGGGCGAAGTTAATGCAACCCGTGAGTCACAAGAAGATCGTGAGCGAATGTCACAACTGTGAAAATGTCGCCTCAACTGCGTCATTATGGAGGCTTGTTACAAGAGCGTCAAGGAGACATACACAGGCAGAAAAAAGGCGCTAGAGAACACTACAGACGGAACGGCCGCAAGCCCACGAGAATCGAGATCTGCGGCGGGGCACCATACTTCATCCGCGATGTCTGAAGGAACAACACGAAGCCACCAAGAGAGGCCTCCCCCTTAATGCACCAACGGCTCATCCTCCAGAAGAACCCTCAGCACCACAGCAGCGACATCATGTAGCGACGGTGTTGTGAACTAAGCAAATATTATCTCCTCGACCCCCTCTCACGGGGTGCCGCGACTGAGGTGACGTGCACACGTGATGAGGGCGACGTCATAGCCTGCGAGTCGAGGGGAAAACCCTTCATCTGGCGGTGGAATCCACCGCCTCCAGCACGACCCTTGGTGATCCACAAAGTGCAATGTTCACCCCGTAGTGCTCTGTTCCGATGCGTCGTCAGCAAAGAGCACAAAACGCGAGGCAACATCGACAAGAAAGGTGAAACATAGCCGCGGGGACCCCCACAACAGACCACGATCATCGGACAGCGCTGCGCTCACCCACCTCTCCCTCCACAGAGCCCGCCAGCAGCAGCGCCCGCATCGTTCCCTCCACGCTCAATGGGCCCCATCCAGTGCATGCTGGCATCAACACATATATGCACACTCACACAAGCCACTGGAATCCTCCTCTTTACTACGTTGCCCCGCTTCTACGCACAAAAAAAAAAAGGAGAGGGGGGGGCAAAACAGAAATCCCCTTTAGCGTCACGTCCACCGATACCCCATCACTCACACTCCTACAACAGGCACAGACATACATACATCCAGAAACCAACAAGAAAAGTGTGAAGCAAATTCCAAACGATCAGATCACCGGCCCTTCACACGGGACGTCGGCCAATACGTTGCTCTCTCCCCATACCTTTTCCATAACCCGACCGGCATCGAGCGGTACGATATTTTGGCGGTGCTATTGAGATGCATCTGTTTCTGAGAGCGCAGCGTCTCCGCTTGCCGAATCTCGTTCATGTACTTGGCAGCCGTTACTTCGCCTTCAAAGCTCTCAAAGCCCTCCGTGACGCTTCCAGAATTGCGAAGATACGCCTGTAGTTCCTTCTTTGTCATCCCTCTCATCGCCGCCTCCTGCTTGACACGCTCTCTCTCTTTTCGCAACACGTCCAGTGCCGTCCACGGTGACGTAGGGCGAACTGCCACAGCCTGCTGCACGAACTGACGGGCAGCCCACTGTGAGCGCCGCTTTTCCACCTCACAAGGTTCCACAAGCGAAGGGCCAAACTTTTTTCCCGCCTTGTACTCCGCAATTCGGCCGTCCTTCTCCTCAACAAGAAAACGAGTGACAGATCTCATATGGAGACGTTCACGCCACCTCGTCTCCTTGGCACACCGCCGCTTATCCCAACCCACCGGTGCAGCCTGCTTTGCATAATCGTCCAGAAGTCCTAAAAACTGAGAGACTCCGCCGCTCGTTTGTTGATGCACAGTTGGACTTTTGCTTCCTTCACACAATCCAATCACAGCAGAGGGCGACGCTGTCCCGGTTGACGTCGTCGTCATTACAGTTTCATCCTTCATTTCCCTGTCCCCCACCGGAGTGACTGAGCCAGTAGAGCCCATATTATTGTTTCCCCCCTCTGTTAGATATGTGAGGTTCTTTTGCGCTGCCACAACACAGTCGCTTTTCGCATCATTACCACTGACGCCAGTTTCCATGTACGGCAATTCAAGCCACTCTGCATCAGGTCTTTCAAGTCCTGTATTAAGCCGAAAGGTTCCGTAATCAGACGTATGCCGTTGAAGCGGATGGGTGTGACGCCACGCTAAGAAGCGTTGTCGTCGTCTCACCTTCTCATTCTCGTTCATGCCAAAAGGGTGATTCAGGTTAGGGACGATGTCGTTATTATTCTGCCTGTTCCAGTCATCTGAAGGAAACGCCAACAACGGCTCGTCAGCCGGTGTGCGCACGTGAGCATCCATGGCTGTCGCATCACTGCCATTCAGAGGAAGTACGTATTTTTGCGGTTTCATTGGTGGCGGGGGCGACGGTGCATTACCTACAGAAGAACCCAGCGCATTGTAATATTTTTCCTCTTTCAATGCTGTAAAGAACGCCTTCGCTTCCTGCGTTCCCACCCGGTGGGCCTCTTGTACGCGCCTTGCTTCCTCCTTCAACGCCGCCTCCATATCCGCGTCTGCCTTCGTCTTCAACAGCTGTCGCAGCCGATCACCTGGGATGAGGCCGGAGGTTTCCGCAATCAAACCGCGGAGAAACTCAATGTTGGTGCCGTCCCTCGCAGAGGTGGGAATGATAAAGGGAAACACCTTTCGGTACTTGCGGCGGTTCTTGGTGATGGTGGCGTAAATCTGCCGCATGACAGAACACACGCGCGAGTGTGGCACGGAGTCGCACTTTGTCAAGACTATAAAAAACACCCCGTGAAGGTTTTCAAGCCACGAAAAGTAGCGCAAATCCACCTTTGTGAGTCCACGTTCACAGTCAATGCAGAAAAGCACTGTATTCACTGAGCGCCGCACACCCAGGTAGGCGTCTGTGAGCGCAATTGCCTTGTCACGCCACTGATCCGACATTCCCTCAATGCCGAAGCCAGGGACATCTACAAATGTTAACTGCACCCCGCCGCCAGGAAGCTTCACCAGGCCGTTGCCCTTCACATTAAGGTATCGTTGCATCTCCTCCGGTGAGACACTCTGGTAAAAAGAAATTTGTCGCGTTGTGTTCGGTTGACTACTTGTCTTGGCTACTGGCTGCCCTAGCAGCGCATTCAACATACTCGACTTTCCCGCACAAGCCTTGCCGACCAGGACAATTTCTTGATACAAATCGTTTAGCTCAAAAAAAAAATTGTGATTATCATACAGCGTTGGTTTTCGTCGTGTTCGCCGTTGTTGTCCCCCGACCGTGGTGGAAGCGGTATCCGTCTCATCCCGCATCATGCCTGCCCGTCGCACCAGTGTGTAATGCTGGCCCAGCATAACTTTGTTTCCAAGTTGTTTGGCTTCATCCGTTATTTTCCCAAAGCTCAAAGGCGGTGGTGGGACCAGCTTGTCCTTGTACGTGTAATCCGACGGGTTGGGATGCGTCAAGTCATACAGCACACGACGCCGCTGAGCAATAAGCCGTTTCCGTTCTTGTTTGAAGGCATCGGTCACCAAATCAATCACGTCTGACCCAACCCCACGTGCCGCTGGGTGATGCTCCGAGAGCTTCCCCCGCTCTGCTGAGACGGCCACGCCAGAGAGTTGCTTTGCGTGGACGCCATCTAACACAATGTCCTCATCCACAGCATCCGCAGTGATGCACAGGGCATCCGCGGTGGGATGTGGCTCCAACTCCAGCAATGCCTGCTGTGTCGCGTGACGTGACCCCCTCGATGGGGCTGCCGGTAGTACGGCAAGGGATGTGCCGTCCATCACTTTGCGTGCCGCAGACTGCTGCTGGAAGTAACGTGGAGAACGTCCGGGCGGTACCCGCCCAAGCAGTTCGAAGGTGACGGAAGAGGCACACCGCCATACCGACGGACCTACACGCATCCACGCCTCTGTGCTGCCGCTCCCCTGTCGAGGCGGATGATTCCTAAAGTAACAACAAAAGAGCAAAAAAAAAACACAAACACGCGCGCACACACACAAACAAATGTTCATTACATGCACCCATGCAAGCAGGTGTACACGTTGCCCATGTAACCCGCGCTCAACTACAGAGAAAGAGAGAGAGAGAGCGATCAACAACACTCACGCGTAGGCGCGTCCAGCGCCTATTTTTAATCATACGCTTTGTGTACGCAGGCACCGATAGAACTCAACACCGGGCTAACATAACTCAAGCCGTGAATTCTTCTTATCACCACCTAAAGCGCATTCACAAGAATCAAAGAAAAAAAAACTCATCCTCCTCTTCCTTTTATTCTTGAAGTGTATTTTTCCCTTTTTTTTCTTTTTGCTTCTTCTCCTGCCTATTTGTTTGTTTGTTTGTTTTTTGCTTTTTTTTTCACCTTTTCCTTCAACGTTTTGTTTTTCACTAATAATCATTGTTGTGTCTTCCCCCACCGCCTCCTCCCACCCCGCTCCCCAGGTGTCGCTGAAACAGAAAACGACGAGCACACATGCAAGGCTAACGCCAATATGTATGCAAGCATGCATACCATACCTGCATGTGTGCTCAATCAGCCTTGTCCCGTCTTCTCCTCCCACCTTTGCACCATCTTGCTTCTTACACCGCCGCCACGCAGTCGCACAGACACACACGCGACTAAAGGAAAAGGTGATAAAGGAAGAAACATAGAAATCATGCGCGCAAGTGGGAAAGGTGGAACAAATGAGATAGCTCAGCGGAGAAAGACGGGTACGAGGGGATGACAGCTAACACACAAAGGAAGAAGCAAGTGGGAGACACATAAAAACAACAAACCAAGACAAACATGTATAACGATAAATACATACACACATATACATGTGTAAAAAGACAGAAAACAAAGCATGTAGCAGAGAGAACATGTCACGGACGGGAGCGTAAAACGCCCTTAGCATTGGTCTGGACATGAGTGCGTCTAGAAGACTCCCACTCAGTCATTCTCTGCCACGCTCACACCTCTTCTCACTTCAGTGGGGGCTGTTGCTCCTTACAAGAGAAAGAGGGAGAATGAGATTGTTGAACGTGGTGTCACAAGAAAAATATTCACCACTAAGGGAGTTAAAAAGGAGCAGTAGATGCATAACTATTGGGGAGGACAACACAAACACCACAATAGCATGTTGGCAAAACAAAAAGTTTGTAGAACCAAACAAAAAACAAAAACACTTTAAAAAAAAAAAAAAAAATCAAAAATCAAAAATCAAAACGCTTCTCCCGGCAGAACGCCTAAACGCAGTTACCTCGTACTGCCGTTTGTATTTTTGGTTTCTTAAAGGTTGTTCTTGTTTTTTTTTTCCTTCTTGTCTCCACCATCGTGTGTGTGTGTGTGTGTGTGGAATGGAGGTGTCCGCGAATTTCAATTGGCCTTGCCACCGGGCCCTTTTAGAGCGGCATATATCATCATCACAGGAGGGAAACAAAATACATGCGGTGTCGTGTATACATGTACTCCACTCTCATCCGCCCCCCGTGTATGCAGGCATGCGGACCTCAGTTTCTCCAATTTCTTCACCTTCCCTCTGCCTGCCGCACCACATGCCTTCAGATCCATCCACTTCCTTCTCCTCCCACGAGTTCCCACTTCTTTCCTTCCTCCCGGGTCTCGCACGTGCGGCTCTTTATTCATTCCATCACCTTCACCCTCTCACTACTCTTAATCTCTTCCTTCCTTACCGGCGTCCATTCACCCCCCCCCCCCCCCCTGCAAGAACTGCTTATGTGAGTCACGTTTTTGCGTATTCTGTATGCTTTTACCAAAAATGCATGCATCAAATGAGTTTGCTTTTCTTTCTTTTCTTTCCTTCTGGTGGAAAGCGGCAGCACATTGCCAGTCAAGATGGCTCCCCTACTTTGATCCATTTATATACGCTTCCTTCAGGAAATCAATACATAAGTTTTTTTTAAAAAAAAAATTCAACTCTCCTTTTCTCTTGTCAAACTCCTTATTTTTCTCCTCTTTAATATTCTCTTGCTTTTTTTTTATTTGCTTTCCTCTCTGCCTGTATCTCAACGTAAGTGTAACGAGCACACGTCAGTTAATTGTATACATCTCTCCTTAACACGGAACTCCGCCGCTAACGGCGGCTCGCACCCATCCGGCGACGCATTCTTGTCGTACGCTCAATCTAGTCTTTGCCTTTGTGAGCGGCCTCCTCCAATACACGTCTCCCTCGACCCTCACACATATTCTCTGTCCCTTAAATTTCTCATACATTTTTTTTTTTGTGTGGAAGACAATAATTTTGTATACAACCCCCCAGAAGAGTGAGACGCTCCTATTCCTGTCACTCATCTTTGCCTCACAACAACCGCGACGTAACACTTACACCATTTAAACCTTCACAAAATACATGCAATTCATGCCACAACCTTTTTAATTTTTCTTCCACCAAGCAGCCCTCCCCGTTCACTTTCATTCCTCACACCCACCAACTCCCTACTACACAAGCTGGGGGCAAACATTACGTTCCTACCACGGCGAAGTTTAGGCCGCTGCATCCACATGGTCATCATCCATACAAGCATCAAGCAAACTCCTCGCGGTGGCGTACACGAGCGTAGATCAACACCTGTTGAAGGTCATGCTTGAGGTCCTTAAGCTCCTCGTTCTCATGCTCAAAACACTCGCGTAACTCACGTGCCTCCTTGCCGTTGTCTTCAGCCACCTCCAGTTGTTCCTGTAGCTCACTCTGCTCCTTGGCATAGCTGCGCTTGTTATCCTCCAACTCACGCTTGGCACTCTCCACCCACTCCGTCAGCTCTTTCCACTCTTCCTTCAGCGCAGCAACGTCTCCAAACTGTCTTGACTCATCATTGTACACACGGCCTCTCAACGCCTCCCGCTCCTTCTGTGAGGACATCAGACGCCCCTTCACGTACGTGCCACGATGGAAGTGGTGCCGCTGGTCATCATTCAGCTGCTTCAGTCGGGAGCGGGTTTCGACAAGCTTCGACATCTCCTCCTC
>NW_021705928.1:0-24161 GCF_003719475.1 Trypanosoma rangeli
ACATATATATATATATATATATATATATATATACCAAGTTGTACCTTTCCGAATGGTTTTTTTTTTACATACGCAACAAAAATACAGAGGCAAAAGCAATTTTAAAAAAAAGAGAACAAAGTAGAAATAAGTATATATGTATATAACAAAAGATTTAAAAACACTTCAGTAGCAGTCCAGCAAGGAAAAAAAAAATGGAATGAAAAAAAAGCAGCCTACTCACATTAATCCATTTTGCATACAGAAAAACAACCAAAAAATGACGATGAGCAAATAAAAACAAAGGACAAAAATAAGATACGCCCCAATGTACATTCAATACACTCCTAAAATCAAGAATTTGACGGCCAACAAAAAAAAATGCAGCTACATGATAACTGGCATGAAATTATACCATAAAGAAAGATGCATAGAAAAAAAAAAGTTGGCGTATCAAATAGAATGGCACTTTAAATTTTTAGCCTATTTGCCAACTGGTTTCTGAAGCACATAAATGCCTTTATTGATACAATATCCCTTAAAAAAAACACTGGCAAGTGTGGATGATAACCCACCTCAAAAAGAAAAAAAAATGTGCGTTCCCTAGAACGAACTCGGATACCATTAATTCACACGTCTTTTGATAACTTTCTGAGTATGTAGTTAAAACCAGATACGATCGTTTACCACTTTTGCACAACGTATCAGTTGCTGTCTCAGCCCCTGTGGTCATCAAAACAGAAAAACAAACTGCAATCGCAACGCGTTCATAGGTTTCACTCAAATAAGCTATTCTATGTAGCAAAAATAGGTAATTGATATTGTGGAGGACATCCGTTCTAATGTATGAAAGACGTCTACTCGTCCAGGAAGGCCATTCCAACGCAGTAAAGACAAATGACGGATCTTCCTCGTTGGTGACAGCCTTTTGAATACTTCTCTTCAATCAAAGAAGATTTCCGTCAGAAAGATCCACTACATAATGAAGAAGGCATGGACACATAAATATAATTTGTCACAATGGTGAAATATCCCGAATACAGGCATTAGAGCATCGTTGTATAAAATAATGTGCCACAGAATGCGCCTATAAAAGTTATAATAGAACGTCGTAAACTTTCCGCAATATCAGAAATTCGTCAATATGGATGTGAAACCTCACATACATGACCAGCCTACCCATCAAAGCCAAAAAAGAATGAAATGAGAAACTCAACGAGAAAAAGAACACAAAAAAGGGGAAAACCAAAACACATACAGTGAATAAAAATAAAACACAAAAGTCATCTTATTTTCACCAGGCATACGCTCCTATTTTAAGAAGTGATCAACAACCTCAAAAAAAAAAAGATTTTAAAGAGCAAAAATAACACATGCCCAAACTCAGTACTTCGGGCTGCAAAAGCCAACTAACGCCTCGGTAAAAACACACCTCTTTCCTTGGGGAAAAACTCCCTCTTAACATCACGTTTAAGTGTTTGCAAGGGTGTGTGGGCGGCATTGAAGGCGTGGAACCGTTGCAACGAAGCCTGGCGTATTTTTCTGCGGTCCAAAGCGTCATATTTTCTTCCTGGAGGACCGCTGGCGCGAGCCATCACCCTTTCGCGGAAAGGCCGGCGAACAAACGCATCGAAGTCGGCGGCGCGCAACCGGCCATCGCTCCTTCCTTTCGAGCGAAACACGCCCCTAGCTATGGGATAAAAAAACCTAAAAGACATCGGTCGGAAAAACACCTTAAAAAATAAGAAGAAAAGAAGGGGACTTAATTGCTCCTGGAGGGGGCGGGGATTGTTGAGGGGGGCCGATCCGGGCGCCGCGCCGCCGCCCCTGACAAAAATGTTTGGGTTTTTTTGTGTTCCCGCCCCCTCCCCTTTGCGGTTTGGACGCTCGCCCTTGTGGGGGGCACCGGCGGGCCCGGGCGAGAAAGTCCTGCGCAAGTTTGTCTTACAGCAGCGCGCTGCTTTTATTGCTGTATGTTTTCTTTCTTTTTTTTTGTTGGAAGCATGCCATCCTGCATCCTGTCAAAATTCTTATTTCTTTTTCCGTCGTCTTGTCGTTTTTTTTTTTTTTATCACGCCAGTTGTCGCAATATAAGAAGGTTGTTTGCCTTTTTTTTTCCTGCCTATTGTTCCCAGGTCTTATGCGAGTGAGCACCTGGTTGGTTATTCCCGTTGTACTAGGCGCACTGTGCTTTGCGCTATCACAATTTACTATGAAAGAAGTGGAGGATGCTTGGTATGGGCATTCTGTTGCCAATGTGACTTCAGAGTCGGCTCAGCTGAAAAATCAGAAATATGTGGGTAATCACACTCCAAAGACAGTTGGCCTTGAAGATCACAAAGACCATCCTCTAGAGGAAAGCTTCTGCTGTTGCACAATAGACACAATCAGCAGTGGCACTAAGGATATTGCTAAACTCTTAAACAACATAACAAAGCGACCATTTTTTCGTTTCTTCAAAGTGAATTTGGAGAAGCCTTGTCCTTACTGGGCGGTTCAACTTCTTTGTACGAGCGAAAAAAGTAGCTGTCAGGTTTGTTCGTGTGATGAAAATGATGTCCCTGAGGCTCTTAAATACTCACATGATATGAGCGATCCTTCCATAAGTGATTCTCATGTTTTGTATACAGCACCAAATCCTCTGAACGTTGATCAGTGGGGTATTTGGAGGGATGCAGACACGGCTGCGTCGTATGTTGACCTTTTTCAAAATCCTGAGGGAAACACAGGGTATTCAGGGCCTATGGCGTCTCGAGTGTGGCAGGCTATTTACAAGGAAAACTGCATGACAGACACCTCTGAAGAGGGTGTGTTAAATCCTGAAAAGCAATGCAAGGAACAACTAATTTTTAAAAAGTTGATTAGTGGATTACACACTTCTATTACAATGCATGTGGCTACTTTTTTTCACAAGGACGTTGCGGGAACATCGCCGTTAAAAGAGTTTGGAGTGTTGAGAAACCCCAATATTTCCTATTTCCCAAACTGTGTGATGTATGGGCGGGTCGTAAGCAACAAGGAATTTGTTAATAATCTTTATGTACTCTATCAATTTATTCTCCGTGCACTTACAAAAAGCAGGTTGGAGTTTCTCTCCGATCTCAATGCATTTAACTCTGGGAGTAACGGTGTGCCTACAACGGAAGATCTCCTTCTCCATGCAGAACTTCGGGAACTTTTTAATAACCATTTATTGTGTTCTCCAACTTTTGACGAAACAAGATTTCTGGAGTCAGCAGAAGCGCATCGACTTGTTCCACAAATGAAGCAAATGATGTATAACATTACAACCTTGATGGATTGTGTAACCTGTGAGAAATGCCGCGTGTGGGGAAAACTTCAAACTATGGGCATTGCCACAGCACTCAGGATTGTTATGGTTCCTGAAGACACGGTATCTGGACTCAGTCGAGGAGAAAAGGTTTCCCTCATCAACCTGGCGCGTCAGCTTGCGATTTCAGTTCAAAGTTTTCATGTACTGAAGGCTGTATGTCAAAAAATGGAAGCTGCGCAAAAATAGATGGTGAGTGTTGGTAGTCATAGTTTTTCTTGTTGTTTTGCTTGGTAGGGGAAAAAAGAGTGTATTCGACTTCTGAAAATTCTACATGGAAGGCCGCCAAGTAAATAGATGTGTATTTGGGGTAAAACATTATTAGCGGATAGTGGGGAGACGTTTTCTTGCAATTCGGATGGTATGCTTGGAAAAGCTTCTGTGTGTTTCCATAAGACCTGTACGATGTTGTTTTCATCTATTAATGTTTGTCTTGGTTGTGTTTTTGTGCCATCTTTTTTTTGTTTTACTTTCTCTCTCTCTCTCTATCTCTCTCTCTTTCTCACACACACCTGGTTGTGGTTTTTTTCAGGTGATTGTTCAGGCCTTTGTAGCTGAAAATGGAGCAATGGGTAAGTTGTCGCGCTCAAAATCAGAAGAGAGAAACATCAACAATGGTTTCTCTTTTTTCTGAGACGGAGGAAGAACAGTGGCAAAGATTAAAGGAGGAAGCAATGATCGAATCGGGTGAGGATGACGACAGCATTATGGACGGTGGAACCTTGACGTTACCACAGGAGACAAGGAAGCGGAAAACAAGAAAGACTGTGAAGTCAGCAGGCGTTTCAAAGACTGCCCAGGCACAACAACAGAAACTGACTCAATCTATAAGTGCACCTGACATGGAAAAACTTTTGAAAAGGTATCGGGGGTTTGCCACTGATGAAGAGGATGGAGTTGGAATAGACATCACCAAGTTCTTACAGGACGACGCCTTGGAGAGCGAAGCGGAAGAAGATAATGTAACTGCTGGTGATCTGATGTCCTCCTTGTTGACAACAAAGAATACAGCTCCCCAGAAGACGGTGGAGGCGACGCCAAATTTCCCGTTGGTGAGTCTTAACGATGAGATCTATGTGTACGATAAACAGCCGGACTCTAGGAAGGTTGCAATCAAGAAAAAACTACACGAAGATAGGAATGAAACCAATTATGTTGTCAACGATGCTTTTTCAAAGGATCTAAAGGTTGTCACGGAACTTCCGACGGCGGCGCCAAGTACATTGAAGCAGACACCAGACAAAGTGTCTGAGGGGGGAACATCCAGTGGATTGTTTTACTGGTTTGATGCTAAGGAACAGCCTCATACCTCGTCAGAGCCTGGTACTATAATTCTTTTTGGAAAGCTTTATGAGAAGAAGGGTGCAGAAGTCAAATTTCGTTCCTGTTGTGTCAGGGTTAAAAATATTTTCCGGTGCACATTTTTGCATCCCAGAGAGGGTTCATCTGATGCAGATGTTATCAAAGAGATAAATAGTGTGTGTCAAACGCATGGTATAGGAGAGCGACGGGTACGGTTTGTGGAACGATATTACGCCTTTGATGAACCTGGTATTCGGCGAGAGAAAAATCGATGGGCAAAACTCCGGTTTCCTGGTAAATATCCATGCTTTCCAGCGAAAGGGGAATTTAAGCATATTCAGGCGGTTATGGGTGCATCCCGTTCGTTACTTGAGCTTTTCTTGATCAAGAAAAAACTTATGGGACCTTTATACCTTCACATGAAGAATTTATTGGTTGCAACGGACCGTGTCTCCCATTGTGACGTGGAATACGTGGTGGATTCTCCGAAGAATATTGAGGTTGATGATACACCGAGGCCCTCGCCACCCTTTACGCTTGCCAGTATCCAGTTACATACCCAGTTGGATATCAAGGGTGTAACAAATGAAGTTGTGGCTGTATCGATTGCCGTTTATTGTGGTGTTAACATTGATGGTGGCATGAAACCAGAGGTTTCAGAATGTTTTACAGGTGTTCGACAGCTCTCATCCGATGCGGCGTTACCACTAAACTTGGAAGCCTATTGTCACTCGAAAGGATTGCCTGGTGTACGATCTTTTGGAAGTGAAAGAGCTCTACTTACATGGGTAGCCTCAACTTTGGGGAATTTGGATCCAGACATTGTAGTTGGTCATAATTTTATTGGATATACCATTGAGATTCTTTTGAATCGCTACCACGAACTGAATATACCTCAATGGTCTACGATTGGGCGCCTTGATATTAGGCGCTTCCCACGTTCACAGTATGGAAATGTCAATCTGGCAAATGAAAAAGAGGCATGTATAGGACGTCTTGTCGTTGACACATATCTTCTTTCCAGAGAGTATTACAAAAGCACAAACTACAAGTTGGCGTCTCTAACTACTCAAATGGGGGTTTCAGGGATTACAGATGGTCGTGGCTCATTTGAGCCTGGGTCAACGGTTCTGGATAAGGGTATCATGGCATCCTCTAAAGACATGTTTCATATTCTTTTGCAACTTCTTAATTATGCAGTACTTTCTGTGAGAGTGGCCGCCTTTCTTGATGTGATTCCACTCACCAAACGGTTAACAACATTGGCAGGCAATTTATGGAGCCGAACTTTGTATGGTTCGCGTTCAGAACGAATTGAGTACCTTCTCTTGCATGCATTTCACAATCTTAAGTTTGTGACACCTGATAAGAAACGATTTGATGGAAAACGAGGGCGACACGACATGGATGATGAAACTAAACGCAAAACTAAATACCAAGGTGGTATGGTATTGGAACCCAAGACAGGCCTTTACTCCGATTATATTCTTCTCCTAGACTTTAATTCGCTTTATCCCTCTCTTATTCAGGAGTTTAATATCTGCTATACCACGATTGAACGGGGTGAAAATACGGTGTCTGTCGAGATTCCCCCACCGGAGAGCCTAATTTGTTCTTTTTGCGCGGCTGCAGGGCTGCCGTCTCCGTGCTTACACAGGTGCATCTTACCGAAAGTTATTCGAGGCTTGGTGGAGAGCAGGCGAGAAATTAAGCGTTTGATGAAAACGGAAAAGGATCCAAGCAACCTTGCGACGTTAGAGATTCGTCAGAAGGCTCTCAAGTTGACAGCCAACAGTATGTATGGCTGTCTTGGTTTTGAACACTCCCGCTTCTATGCTCAGCCTCTCGCCGAACTTGTCACGCGACAAGGCCGTATTGCTTTACAGAATACCGTAGAGTTGATTCCGCAAATATCACCCTCATTACGAGTTATTTATGGTGACACGGATTCTGTAATGATTCAAACTGGTATAAAGGACAACATTCGGAATGTACGGGAACTGGGTTTTGAGATCAAGAATAAGGTTAATCAACGCTACCAAAGTTTGGAATTGGACATTGACGGGGTGTTTAGAGCCATGCTTCTTCTTAAAAAGAAGAAGTACGCGGCATTGAGTGTTGTGGATTGGCAAGGTGAGGGGACAACATACAAGAAAGAAATTAAAGGTTTAGATATGGTTCGTAGGGATTGGTGTCCACTTTCACAGAAGGTCTCAGAGGCGGTACTGAGCCGTGTTTTGAATGCCAATGCGGGCGAAGATATACTGGACTACGTTATGACCCACATGAAAACTGTTGCCGATGATGTGCGTGCGGGAAATTGCTACGCTCTTGAGGAATTTGTTATTTCAAAGAGTTTAACAAAGGAGCCTGAGAGCTACCGTGGGACTGCGTTTCCCCACGCAGCGGTTGCGCTGCGTATGAAGCAGCGAAAAGAAAATGTTCGCGTTGGTGACCTCATCCCCTACGTCATTTGCGAAGGTGAGCACCTCAATGACAAAGCGTATCACGTGGATGAGGTACGACGCAGCAAAGGACTCCGCATTGACCTCGAGTGGTACCTATCCTCACAGCTGTACCCTCCTGTGATGCGCTTGTGTGAGCACATTCAAGGTTTTTCGCCGGAGCAGTTATGTGAAGTCATGGGAGTTGCCTGCCATGTGCGAACAGAACGGGAAATTCAGGAAACCTTCACCGTGGACGATTTTTCGCATTGCTCCTTATTCAAGAGTCGAGAGCTATCCGAGTGCTTCCCCACCGCAGTGCCCCTTCAGGTTCAATGCACACGGTGCCATCAGGTTGTTCCCATCGATCCACACAAGTACATCTGTGGCATGGTTCATGATTCTAAGAAGCCGCTTCCTAGTACACCCTTTGCACTGTACGCGTGTGTGAACTGTGGCCAACCTCTCTCCCTTGCATACCTAGCAAATTGTCTGACGCAGATGTGCCACAACACAATTCAGCAATTTTACATATCAGGCGGGAATGCTGCGGCGGTGCGAGCCGTGCGAACACAATTTACGTATTTTCGAGCCCTGTTTGACGTTCCACACGCCCCTGGATGCTCTCCTGTTATTAAAGACATCCACTGCAATCTTGCGCTGCGGTGCTTAGGCACAGACCAACAATTGTACACACTCTCTAGCGCTGCCTCTGCTTCGGATGTGGAGCCCGTGGATCATTTGTTTTTTTGCGCCGATAGTTTTTACAGGAGAATAGATCATTTGCTTGTCAACATTGACAATTTATTCGCATCCATGTAGAAGCGGAGCCACCATACAGAACGTCAATGATACTTGCATAGAGTAGTCATAGAGAGAGAGAGATAGATCTATGTGTGTGTGTTCACTGCCGACATATGGGGTGGTGGTGGTGATGATGATAATTTAACCCCTGTGTGTGTGTTTTGTCTTTTTTGGTTTACTGTTTTTTCCCCCTCTTCTTGTTGAGTATTTATAGCATTGGGAGGGAGCAAACGTTTTTTTTTTAAAAAAAAAAATTTATATGGCGGCTTCTATTAGTTTTCCTCTCTGCGACGGCGTCTTTACAGCGATCCGTGTGCAGACTGCGCGCCTTGCCCTTAACGATCTTAATTTTCCACTGGATGCATCACTCTTGCTCTTGTCTTTACCTCTTCTTGCCGCTATGGGCGTTCATTGCCTTTGCAACGACGGTAGCAGGTAGAAGGAGGGAAAGAGCAACCCCAAAGAAGAAAAAGAAAAAACAGGGAGAGCCGGAGGTTAGAGCGCGAAAAAAAAAGAGTGACGAAAAGAGGGGAGAGAGAGTTTAAGAAACTCTTCCTCTGCCACTCACACACAGACACAGAGAGATACTTATTTATATATTTATATATACTTGCCTGCAGCAAGCAAAGAAGGGGATAGAGAATGCCACCCCAGCCGGCCCCACCGCGTATGATAGATCGCCGCCACGTTTTTGGCGTCTGCGAAAAGGTGAAGGACGGCTTTCAGTATCTCGATGACACCAATGTCGTCTGGGTGGCTGGGAAGAGTCTTGTCGTTCTGGACACGCAGCTTGGTACACAGCAGCTAATCCCTTGCACTCCTAGCTGCAACTTTGTCACAGCCCTGGCGATTTCTTACAATCGCCGGCTACTGGCTGTGGCGGAGAGCTCCAAGTTTCCCTGCATTGTTATCTACGTATGTGATATGAGTGGAACTCCAAAGCTAAAGCGGAAGAAGCTTCTACAAGTGCTCGATCTCGGTTCAACGGAATACGTTTCACTTGGCTTCTCCTTGGATGGGCGCTATCTCATCTCGCTCGGTGATCACCCCGAGTGGAACGCTGTGTACTGGAATGTGGAGCGGGCCAAGGTGGTGGCCTCCTGTGCCGTACTTGATGAAAAGGAACTCTCCTCCAAAGACAGGCATCTGCTTAATCAGTGCAGTATTTGCCCCAATGATGCCTCACTGGTGTGTGTTTCGGGTCAAGGCGTTGTGCGGTTTCTAGTGCAGCAGGAGAGTCACCTGCGTCCTGCCGCAGGTGGATTGCGGGAGCCAGTCACCAAATACCTGGCCCATATGTGGATTCCGTCAGAGAACCGGCTTATCCTCTCCACTGAGAACGGTGATCTTATTGTCATGGAGAACAACGAGTATAAGTACCCGCTTCCAATTTCCCCGTCCGATGGGATTGCCATCACCACCCTGGTGGCCTATAGCAAAGGATTTATATGCGGCGGAGACATGGGCTTGATTTGCATCTTTGAGCGAACTGACAATAAGGAGATGTATCGCAAGGTTCGAACCTTTAAATTTAACAACGACGCAGAAAATATGGGACCTCAAAGTGAAGTCGTTCCGGCGATTCTCTCGCTCACACTCTCGCCTCAGCCTGCAGAGGAGTATGTGTCCTTCATGACTAGTACGAAACAGTTATACTCCCTCAATCTCCCCAACGCCGATTTCTTTAAGTCGAATGAACGGGTGTTTGAGCCTATTGGTCAACCCTTCCATTCCGGGCCTGTGATTGGCGTGGACGTTTGCGTGCAGCGGCCGCATGCGGTGACCGCCGGCCGAGACCGCTGCATCTTTTTGTGGAATCTCATCACAGGGGTTGTCGAGTTTCGTAAACGGTTTCCAACCGACATCTACAGTATTGCCATGCATCCATCAGGACTGCATCTTTTGGTGGGACTCGCTGATGGGCTTCGCATGATGAATTTGTACCATAATGATGTTCGAGAATTTAAAAACATCGGCATTCGCTCCTGTGTGGAGTGCCGTTTCAGCACAGGTGGTCAGTTCTTCGCGGCAGCCCACGCCACCACTATTCATGTATACTACACGTACACATGTGAGCTGCTCGGACATCTGCGCGGGCACAGTGGAAAGGTCAAGAGCATTTACTTTGTGCCCCCCGATGACACAAAGTTGATCTCCGTAGGCCTGGACGGCGCCGTCTGCGAGTTCAACCTTTGCGACTTTCACAAGCTCCACGACAACGTGCTTAAGGCCATGACGTACAACTGCGCCGTGGCTGATGTCGGCACCGTATGGACCGCCGGTAATGACCGCAAACTTCGCCAGTTTGATCGTGCCAAGTTACAGCCCGTCGCTGAGTACGATCTGCAAAACGCCTCGCTGTACTCTATGGTCATCAGCTCCAAGTTAAAACTACTCGTCGGCGGCGCCGAGGATGGCACCGTTCGTGTGTTTAATACCTATCTGGGGGAGAAGTTTTCTGGCGCGGACCGCGAACGGGAGAGTGGGGGCGAGATCACGATTGAATCCCACAGCGCTCACTCTGGTATCGTCACGCGCCTCGCGCTGACGTTTGATGAGTCGATGGTGGTCAGCGTCGGCGATGACGGCGCCGTGATCTTCTGGGACGTCGTAGCCCCCTACCGTGGACCGCAGAAAGAGGTGGAGTATTGCCGTGAGCTCTTTATGGCTCGTGCCGACCTGGAGGCAGCCACAAAGGCGGTCGCCGCACTAGACACCGAGGTGAGTGAGCTGAAGCAGCGGATGCTGCAGCAACAGATTAGGCGTGACAGGGTGCACGATGAGAAGCTGGCGAAGCTGGACCGGGAGCGCGCTGACGAGCAGGCGCGTCGCCTTGCCCAGCACAAGGCGCTGAAGGCGGAGAAGAACGAGCAGGCCATTCAATTCACCGAATTTATGGCGGAGATGGAGGCGAAGGAGAAGGAGACGCTGCGGCGCACCAAGGAGGACTACAGCGTCAAGATTGAATCCCTGCGCAACCGCGCTGACCGACTGCGACAACTCATTGATGAACGTCAAAAGGAGCAGGACGCCCACCTTGCCGAGGTGCATGAAATTGCCGCACGGAACCGGGCGCAGGACAAGGAGTGTCAGCAGGTGGTGTTGCAGGAAATGGACGACGAACACCATCGCCTGATTGTGGAGAAGGAGCAGGACGAAAAGAACACCGACAGCTACTGCGCCTTGATTGAGGATGACACGGACGTGGAGGTCACCCTGCTGAAGGAGGATGTCGAGAAGCGCCGCAAGGAGCAGGAGGAGGAGGTGGCCATCCTGCAGGCGAGCAACGACCTTTTGCTGTCGCGGGAGAACATCATAAAGGCTGACCTGGAGGCGATTAAGGCAGATGTGCGGGAGAAGCTCCGGCAGCAGACCACCTTGGAGTCACAGATTGAGGCGGCAAAGCGCGACATTGGGGCCCTCACGCAGGAGTTTAAGGACCGTGGAGAGACGATTGCCGAGAAGGAGCGCCGGGTGCTGGATCTCAAGAAGAAAAACCAGGAGCTGGAAAAGTTTAAGTTCGTGCTGGAGTACAAAATCAGGGAGCTCAAGTCGCAGATTGACCCACGTGATGAGGAAATTCGGCAGGCGAAGAGCCGTCTGTCGGAGATGGGTAAGGAAGCGGACAACTACATACACAGCAACGAACACCTCGTGTTGCAGATTCGCAGCCTGCGGCAGAAGAAGGCGGGGCAGCAGAGGGAACTCGACAACCTTGCAGAGAGCATGCGCGGGTTTTCGGAGTACCTCTCGCGGCTGTGGACGGAGCTGTGCGACCTGCAGGATGAGAAGAACCCGCGCAAGTTGAAGGAGTCGGCCAAGATGCTCTTTGACAAATACACCTCCAGCAAGGCGTCTGCCGCGAACAAGGCGCTCGCCTCCCGCACAGCCGCGGATGAGGTGCGGGAGTACAGCCGCGAGCGCGACCACCTCGAGCGCAACCTCGCAGGGCTGAAGAACAAGGTGAACAAAGACGCGGAGAACAACCGCACCGACAAGAGTCGCATTACCACGGAGAACGTCATCCTCATTAAGGAGATTAACGACCTGCGTAAGGAGGCACGACTGCTGGCTGGAAAGGCGGGTGCCTGGCGCCAGACAGAAACTGCAGGTGCTGCCGCGCAAGAAGAGGATGCTGCACGCGAGCTCACGATGCAGCGGGTGGAACTGCAGCGCCTTCGTCTCTTGGCAACCAAACTGGAGGATGAGGCACGCGCAAAAGGCATCACGTTGAAGCTCCCTTTACTCGGAGGAAGGGAAAGTAGAGAATTGAAGAGGCGTTGATATCGTTCTTTTCATCTCTCTATGTGTATGGACTGGTGTCGCTTCTGCGGCTTCTTTATTTTGGTGGTGGACTCTGCACCCTTGTCTGTATGAGTCTTGCTCCGCGTTGGCGTGGGTTATTGCTCCTTTTTCAGTCGTCTGCCACATCCTTCGCAGACCCCCTCTGCGTGGCGTCGTCGGTGTGTCATGTAAACAAAGAAATATATATATATATATATATATATATATATATATACTTCCCCTTAAACACACGCACAACGCCAAGCTGTGGGAGGATTTTTTTGTGTTGTGGCTGCAAGTGTCGCCCACTGCGGTACGTGTGTGTCTTTATGTGGAAGAGAGGCACGCAGGAACAGGAGAGGGAGAGAGCCGTACAGAAATGATACCCACACATATGTATGCGTCGCTTTCTTGCAGTCTTTTTTTTTTCTTCTCAGTTATAAGCACATACTCTGTGCCTCTTCTCATCCCGCTCTCTCGCTCTGCGTCTGGGAATCTTTCGGAGGTTGTGTTTCCGAAACGCCCCCCATCTCTTTCCTCTTCTTGTTTTCTTGTTTGCTCTCCATGCATATACAAACACACACACTCCCTCCTCCTCCTCCTCCTCTCTCTCTCTCTCTCTCTTAACGAGCTTACCAATTCTGTTCCCTCTCGCTGGCTGAGGTTTTTTTTTTACCGTTAGTGATGCTTTCGTGCTCCGGCACTCGTTGCTGCTTCGCCGCGATGGCGGTGGATGCCGCGCGTCGTTACGCAGCAGGGCAGCACGAGGCGGGCGACAGCCACGCCGCCGAGGCGGTGTTGTGGTTTGATGATACCGTGGTCGAGCGGCGGGCGCTGGAGGAACACGTCCGCAGCCCCGCGTACAAGGAACTGCACCGTCCAGCCCTCACCAACGCGGCCATGGGGCTCTACGGCGGCGAGCCTGGCTTTGAGAAGGCGCATCGTGTGTGGGTCGACCCGGACCGACCTCACATGAAGCACCTCTACAACAAGACGGCCCTTGCGAAGAACCTCCGCTACGCCCGCTATGGTTACTTCAAGCGTGACATGCACATTCTGGACATCGACAAACTCATCCGACACGCCCGGATGCTCCCAATACCGGGGCGTCTGCTGACTGATTTTTTGTACCAACGGGTGCCACTGCCGGATAAAAGCTGCGCTGCGCTTATCCGCTTCCAGTGTCAGCAGATTGAAATGCTGGAGGAGTGGCAGCGACATACCAGCTTCCAGTGTGCCGCGGAGATGTTTGAGCGCCTGGTTGTGACAAATATCCCTCCCGTAGAGGTGGGCGTTGAGACACACGCCGAGATGGTACTGTGTGCCGCGGCAAGCGGCAAGTGGGAGGAAGGGTGGGACATCTACGTAGCCCGGGCGCGTGAGATGGAAGTAGACTCCCCCGACTCCTTTGTCCTTAACACGTACTTTTTTGATGCCGTATTGACACTATGTGTGGCGGCAGCCCGCGTGGAGGAGGGGATGTCTATCATGGAGGAAGTCATCACGCGGAACCTACGTCCGCGTGCCACGATACTCGACAAGGCCATGCTATTGTGTGCTATGGGGGCTGAGAGGATCGCGAAGGGGATGGGGACGGACGACGGCGTGGAACAGCAGAAGAAGTTAGAGCAATGCGGCCTTGAGCTGTGGGCGCTCTACGATTTTTACCAACTCCCACGAACCACCGTGTCTATTGAAGCCTACATGCGTATGTGTTGTGCCTTTTTCCAACCGACCCTCGTGCTAAAGGCGCAGAGCTTTGCCGATGCGGCTGGCATTCGTCTCTCCTTGGAGTGTTTTCATTGGTTGGTGTATGCCCTCCGCGAGGTTGCGGACTTCGGGGATTACGTCATGGATGTGTTTTCACAGCTCACTCCGCGGGGTCTGACACCGGATTTTGTTCTTTTTACTATGGCCTTTATGCACTGCGCGCTGCAGCGGGACGGTGAGCTGGCGCTTGCCATTTACGACCAGCATTTTATTCACGCAAACATCAATCCCACCCCAGAGATGGTGCTTTTGTTTATTCAGTCATGCGCCCACTGCGAGAAGCCTCGTGTAGCCATGCTGGAGCGGTGTGAGGCGTTGCTGCGTCGTCTCGAAGAGGTGGGAAGCAGCGTCGACTACATCACGCCGATGTATGATCAGTTTCTCGAGCTGTGCGGCCAGCTGGGGGCTGTGGCCTCGGGCTTTAGTGTGCTAAAGAAGCTTGTGAGTCTAGGCAAACCTCTCACCACACGTATGCTTAACTCGCTCTTGCTGGCTAACGCGTACGCCACCCCGCCAAATGGGTCACTTGCCATGACGGAGGAAATTGCTCAACTCTTTACGCTTCTCAAGGTGCCGCCAAACAAAGACACCCACATTTGTCTCGGATACTGCACCAAAGCCTTTGGGGCGTCGTCGTCCCTGGATGCCTTTAGCGCCACCGTGGACGCCAAAATTGAGATGCTTGATGATACGCTTGCGTACGATGCGGACATTCCCGTGTTGCAAGTCCCACCAAACGAGCTTCGCCAACTGCGTACAGAATGGAAGCTTCGACCTCGTGACATCATGCTGCGCCGCTTTGGACAGTACACGAAGTTCAGGGGGAAAGACGCCTTGGATGTGGGAAGTATGCACGGCAGTGTCATCCCGTTTGGCCGTACACCCGGGGAGCAGAACGTCTAAACAGCTTGACTTTATCCAAGTCATCAGCACACAGATTGTTGCGTATACACTGCGAGTGGGTGCCCAACTTCCTCTGCCTGAGAAGTGTCTCAGAAGGAGGGGGAAGAAGAGCAACACTACCAACACACATACAAAGATGAATGACAAAGAGGAAGATGGAGCCAGCGACAGTTTTTTTTTTTTTGCTCTTGTTGATCTTGTGATTTGCTGTTGTTATTTTGCTGTGACGTTTTGTTTTCCGTTTCCCTCTCCTCACCACCTCCACTATTCCTCCTGCTAACATGCGTTGTTTGTTTGTTTGTTTTTGCCCACGTTCCGCCCCACTGACTTGCTTTTTACTCCCTCGCATTCTACAGGTGGGTGGGTGGGGGCCAGCTGGGAGACGAATGCTGCAGTGGGAGTGGCCAAAGACGTGGCCTACGGAGAGCAAGGAGGTGATTCGCGTTTCTATTGAGCAGGCCATCCGCAAGGCGATGTCGGGGGGAGCCAACGCCCAACTTCGTGGTACAGTCATTGTGGACGAGTTGAACCTGGGAAGCGTTGCGCCGGAGATTGCGTTAAATGGGATTCGAGAGCTCTCCGCGGAGCACACCGCCATCCTGGTGAAGGTCCGCTATCACGGCGACTTCTCAGTGCGGCTGCGCGGGCTAGAAATTAACCTGGATACGGTCGGAGCAGGCGCCGAGGACTCCGATGCAAACTTTGCCCTCCCCTTTTTTTGTCCCTTTGAAATGACGCTGCAGGATATCCACATCGACGGCATGGTCTCCATCGAGCTCTTTCAGGAGCTGGAAGAGAACCCACAGTGGGAGCAGGCCTCATCACTGACGCTACACGCGGATTTAACGCCGAGGGTTGTGAAGAATAAGGTGCGGCTTCCATCGCATTCTACGCGTTCGACCGGGGTCAATGACCGCCTCGGGTACGGAGTTCTTCTAGCTGGGGGCGGCCGTCGTGGAATGCGGCCGCCTGGTGTGCTTGACGCACATGAAACCTCCACATCCTCACTGGAGGCCGATATCGTCACTGATAACGTTTTGAAATTGTCCAGGCAGGCACGTTGCGGCGTTCCGTCCTTCGTAGACATTTTTGCAAAGAAGGTGATGGTGAAGCGACGCATGATGAAGGTGCAGCTGTTTGGTGATCCACTCAAGAACTTCCGTGTGATTTCCAACTTTAGTACGGTGCCTGGGGCCAACAGCAAGGTGGATGGTACTGTTCGGATGCTTATTAGGCCGGCCATTGAGGCACTCATGGAGGAGGGCATAGCCTTTCCAATTTAATCGCCGGCGGACGTGTGTCTGTATCCACGGCCAGCTGCATACATGCATATGTGGAAATGGTGCATGAGCACCTGTGGTTGATTGTTGCTGTCTTTCTCTTGCTAGTGATGTTTCGTTCTCCATCGCTTTTTCTTGTGTGCTATTTAGCTGCTTTACTGCTTGTTGGTGTCTATTATTCTTATTACTAAGCCTTGGAACGAAACGTTATCAATACTGCTTGTCCCTTTCTCTCCTCTCTCTTCCCTGCGGGCAGGGTTTCCACCCCAGTAGGAATGGGGCGCGATGAGAGAAGGTGTGTGTGCGTGCATGAGGGAGAAAAAAAAAAAGAGAAGTAATTTTTGTGGCAGTTACGGTTACCCAGACTTCCTGCTGAGCGAATCCTAATCCTCTTTTGGATGTGTTGCGGCAGCGCGTAGATCGCTGAGACAGTGGAAACAGAAAACAAAACAGAAACAAAACAAAAAACTTGAATTTTTGCCGGACCCTTTGCTCCCATCCATCTGTCGTCACACCCCACAGTGGGGTGTGTTCTTGTCGCTGCGCAGTTGAATCGTGGCGGCTTCGGTTGCTCTTCGGGGGAGCAGGTGTGAGGTGGCACACATTTCCGTCTCTTCATTCTGCTGTTTTTTTCTTGTTGTTTCTTTAGAGGGGGGGACGCCAAAAGGCAGGGCAGGAACAAAGTCTTCCTCTGGGGGAGGTTTGCGGTGAACCAATTCAAGTGGCCCACACACACACACACACACACACACACACACACTTCACGCGCCTCCTCGTCCGCTGGAGCAAAGGAGGGTGCAAGGTGTGAAACATGTCGTCGGGGTCCAAACGTGTAACTGTGGGGGTCCGGGTACGGCCAAAGCTGGATGGCACTGTGAATGTTCTGCAGACAGCAGAACGCTACGAGCCGATGGCCTGCTCACGGTGCTCTGAGACGACGCTGCGCATCTGGGATGGACGGCCAACGCCGGACAGCCGGATCTTCTCCTTTGCATACGACGCGGTGTTTGACGAGCATGCGCCACAAGAGGAGGTCTACGAAGAATTTGTCTTGGAGGCGGTGCATGACGTACTTGGCGGCACCAACGCCACCATCCTCACTTACGGCCAAACAGGCAGTGGGAAGACGCATACGGTGCTCGGTAAGGTGCGAAAAAATTCACCGGGCGACAGCATCATCACTAGTGACACTGGCATTCTCTTGCGTGCTCTGCAAGACATTCTGCACTACGCTGCGAGCCTTAAAAACAAATTTCATGTTGTCGTTGGTCTCTCCGCGGTGGAGGTTTATCTTGACGAGATGCGGGACCTACTGGCTGAGGAACGGCAGCCCAATGTCGTTCATTTAGCCCTCGTGAGAAATGTAGTTCGTGTTTCAAAGGTGCGGTATGCTCCCATTTGCTGCCTCGAGGATGGGCTGAGAGTGTTTCATCAGGCGACGGCGCGGCGGACGCAGCGGATGACGTCCGCCAATGACATGTCATCGCGCTCGCACGCGGTGTTTAACGTCGAGGTCTTTCAGCAGCCTATTACCACAACCAGCACCCGTCCACTCGACCTGGCAGCGTACATCGCTATGAGGGATGCCGATCAGCTTGCACAAGTAGAGGGAAAGTCCCCGAAGATGCCATCCCACCCGTTGTTTCCTACGGCTTCCCGGCCGCTACTCGGCGAGGCCGATGCCCCGGTGATGCACAGCAAGCTTGCCCTCGTTGACTTGGCGGGGAGCGAGAAGGTACGCAGCAGCGACGCCAAGGGCGAGGGGTTTGACGAGCTGAAAAAGATTAATGCCTCTCTCAGTGCGCTGGGGAACGTTGTGCGCAGTCTGCATGTGGGTTCACGGCACATTCCCTACCGAGATTCGAAGCTGACAACGGTACTGCATGACTCTTTTGCGGCTGCCGGAGCACGCGTTGTGCTCATCGTCACCGTCAGTCCTACCACCCTGACGGTGGAAGAGACACTCTCCTCCATGTACTTTGCCGACAAGGTGAAGATGATGAAGCCGGATCCACGCAGTGGCGCATGGAGTGAAAACGATGCGGTCGGTGAATATTTTGCCTCGCTGTGGAAGTATGAAACGCTGCTTGCTGATGTGCATATCGCAGAGGCCATGCACGCATTTACCGCCCCGCAAGTTATCCGGCTTGTTGCCTGCGACCGCAGCAATGTGCTGTATGACCCGGTCTTCCGTGTGAGGAAACCGGAGTGCAGTATACGCAAAATGGCGGTGGACACGATGTGTGAGGCTTTCAAGGCGAACGCCATGGAACGTGCTGGTAGCGATGTGGAGCGGCAACGGTTGGAAGTAGAGAATCAAGCCCTTCAGAGTGAGCTGGTCACAGCTTGGAAAACAAGGTGGATAAGCGCATCCACTAGCCTTAAGGAACTCTTAACGCGGACAGTAGAAGAAGGTAGCGCCGAGGAAGCGGCGCTGCGTGACGAAATCACTGTGGCGTCTGCTCAGCTTCAAGACGCCCGCCTCCTCCGCCGTGAGCTGCAGCAGAGGTACCAATCTGCCAGCGCACGTGCGGAGGAGGCGGAGCCCGCACTGGCCGCTGTGGAGGCACAGCTAAGGGGCGCCGAGGAGGCGGCGACAGCGGATTCGGTCACCGCCTCTGTGGGAATGGGACCGGGCGCGTCACCCACATCCGAGCAGGAAGAAGCGTTGTGGACGAGGGTTTCAGATTTGGCGGCTCAGGCAGTCCAATGTGCTGGTATGCGTTACGATTGGTGTCTGTTGATGTGCGAAACCCGGCAACTTGCTCAGGAGCTGCACCAACAACGGCAGCAGCTGCTGCAACAGCGGGAAATCGCATCACAGCCGCAGGGTGTTGACGATGAGCTGCTTCAGATGGTGCGAAGTAAGGCGGGCAAGGCTGTTGCGACCCCTTCTAAGCGTGAAGAGCAACTCTGGGACAACGACCCCGTGATGCTTGGTGGTCACCCTGTTTTCAACAAGTACGCAGTACCTCGGCCGCGTCAGTACTGGCAACCCCAACCTTCAGAGAGCGAAGACGCAGGGAAGAAGCGCCGCGGCACTCTGTATGATACGCCAGAGCTACTGGAAGATGTTGTCTCCTTCGTGAAGATGGGCGGGGGCGTGACACGATACTCGCGCAACGGCTCGCCATACCACCGGCTCCTGTACGTGGATGGAAAAGCTGGTGAGGAGCAGCTTTCCTGGTCGACGGTGGGGAGTCTAGGAAGTGAGGGCGGTGTCCCCTTGCGCACCGTCACGCAAATACTTTTAGGGCGAAGGGTCACATCCTCCGAGCCGAACTCGTACTACTTGAGCTGGGGCGTGGAGTTCCGGAAAAAGAAATCTACGAAGATCGTGGACTTTGCCTGCGACACAGTGGCCGAATTTGAGGCGTGGGTGATGGGGCTCAGTCAGCTCACCGGGGTGAAACCTCTCTTTGGCGAGCCATTGAAGCTGCAGCCAGGAACGGCGGCGAAGGAGGACGCCCTCAGCGACGTGCAGGCTGCATTTTGTGCAGAATGGCATCTCCCACCGGCGGTGTTCACGGAGGCGCGGAGGCAAATTATGCACCGTCGCAACCGGTCCAGAAACTCGTGTTTTCGATTGACACCGGGAGAATTACGGTATCTTGTCAAGCTAGACATCTTCCGCGCCTCCGCCATGTGGCTGTACTTCTTTGCTGAGGGCATTGTGGTGAATCCGATAGAAAAACTCTACTGCTACGTGGAAGTGCCAGAGGGGTCACACACGATGTTGTCAAGGGTAAAATCGGTCACCAACACAGGCTCGTGTGATGGGTCCTCCGTGAAGGGTATATCTTTCTCTTCGGATAGAAAGGAGGATGAATAGTGCTACAAAAATAATAAGATATGCGGATGTATATTATTTTTTTTGTTTTGTTGGTCGTTTTTCTTTTTCTTTTTGTTTTTTTTTCTGTGTTGTGTGCAAGAGGCTTCTAGAATGAGGTGTGTGCGCCTAAATGCAGTTACACACATGAAAGGACCGTTTGTTCATGTGTATTTGTTTAGATGCGTGTTAACTGAGTTGATGTTGTTTTCTTTTTGTTTTTCACGATGGCCTGTTGGGAGATGGCGAGTGCTTTTCCGCCGCAACTTGCGTCGCTGCCGCACTGCACGCGGATGGGTCAGGCGGTTACGGACCCCCAGGGACTGCCGCTTCGCGAGTTCTCAACATACCCGGCCCTCGTAATACGTCATGATGCATTAATTGTTTTTGCTTGTGTAGGACAGAAATGAATTTACTTCTTATTGGAACTGTGGGTAAAGGGGGCCGAACTGTACTGTTGGTTTTCACTGGTTTTCCTCTCTCTCTCTGTGTGGGAAGAGCGGAGAAGGTCTGTATCCAGGTATCCTAATGCCTTGCTGCAGGTCTTCTGCTATCTTGTGGCGCCTATCCTTGGTTGGGGAGGAGGAAGTTAGTCAGGGGGTGGGGTGCATTCGTGTGGCAGTACCAGATAGACGGTGAGATAGAGAGAGAGAGGCGTTGGAGAGGTGTGGAGGTTATATACAATCGCCGGGTGCTGTAGCCACAAGTGAACCTTACAGATAGATGAGATGTATCCCTTAACCATGGCCCGTATATCAAAGAGTTTTACAGTGGAGTGCGTGTAGGTGACAGGTGGTATTAACAGTTATGAATTTCATTTTTTGTTGCTCTTGTTGTTGTTCCCCATCCTCACCCCTCACGCTATGCTTTGCCCCTTTGCTTGTCTGCAACTGATCCCCTTTGCGGGCCTCTTTGGGTTGTCTCCGTTACATCTTTGTTTTACTTTCTTCTTTTCCTGTTCTCTCTCTCTCTATCCGCTTCTTTTCTTTGGCCCAGGTTGTAGGTCATGCAGGCCCCCAGCGACGACGACGTTGCCCGCCAAGAAGCCTTTAAGCGACGGGTGGAGGCACATGCGCAATGGAAGCGGAACTTTTTTCAGAGCCGACCGCCGCCGCTGTTCATTCCCAAATGTCGTCGTCGTCGTCGCGAGCGCATCGCTGGTGCCCCTGTGCATGCCTTGTATAAGCGGGCCCTGCAGCTCGTGAGCGCTGAGGCAGGGCGCTCGTCGCCCGCTTTGTCGCCCCTGCGGCAGTCACGACGGAGGTGGCGGAGCCGCAGAGCAAAAAAGAGGCGTGGCAGGAGAGGATGATGCTCGAGGTGGAGCGCCGCAACCCGTACACGGACATCAACATACGCACCGATCCCCGGCGCACCGTAGTGATGTCCAGCCTGCACCCCAAGTCCTTGGAGGAGGACATCCGCCTGTTTGGCGAGCAGTTTGGGCGGGTCATAAGCGTACGCCTCGTCTGCGACAGGAACGGGCGGAGCCGCAGGTACAGCTTTGTTCAATTTGGGTTGGAGGCGGAGGCACGAAAGGCGGTGGCGAACAGCCGTAAGCGACGGCTACACGGACACGCTGTCGTGATGGAGATGGAGCGCGGGCGGCTGGATCCCGGCTTTTTGCCGAAGCGGCTCGCCTCAGCAAGCCGCCAGACTGCGGGGTCACCGTCGACGGGAGGCGCCAAACAGAAGCGTGTGGAAGGGGGTGCGACGTATCCGCCGGCAGCGATGTTGGGAGGAGGCGTGTCAGCCGCGATGGCAGATACTCGCGACGAGGTGGACGCCTTTCTGGACGACATTATGAATCTCACATGAATATCCCTTTCTCTCTACGCTTTTAGGTGTGTGGTGGTGGGTTCTGTCTGCCCGTGTGACGACGGAGCAAGGGCGCTGCGTGCTTACAGCTGTGCAACTATTGGAGTTGCTGCTGTCGTGTGTATCACGCTTGTTACTTCATTTCTTCTTTTTTTTTGTTTTTCTTCACATAACGGCGCAGCTGAAGGCGAGCGTGCGTGAGTGATTTAGGTCTAAGCGTTCATTGAGAACTTTTTTTTCGTTAATTGTTTTCCTTTTACTTTTTTTTTTTGTTCCGTCTCTCTCTCTCTGTGTGTGTGTTTCCTCATATTTGTTTTGTATTGCATTGGCTTGGGAGCAGAGGGCAGTCAGGATGCATGTCTATTCTATTCAGCAGATTCTTGAGGTGCAGTCGCTGTACAGGGATGCGCCGTATCCCGGCTTTTCGTTGGAGGAGGCGTGCCGGCGGAAGAGGATGACGCAAACGAAGCTTGTGCGTGGGGCCAACGCGTGGGTGGCCCGGGGCTCGGCGAAGACGACGGAGGAGTGGGTGGAGCGGCTGGTGCAGGGTTCCCTCAATAAACTTAGCACGGCAAACTTTGACGCCATGGTAGCAAAGTTGCAGACCGATGTTATTTTCTCCACAAACGAAACGTTGAAAATAGCGGTGCAGATTATCTTCAATAAGGCCCTGGATGAGCCGGAGTGCAGCAAGTTGTACGGCGGGGTTTGTTACAAGCTTGCGGAGTTTGAAGTAGGCCTCACCGCGGTGCAGCAGCCAACGGACGGCAAGAAGCACTCCAAGCTGCGCAACGCTGTGGTTGGAATTGCGCAGGAGGAGTTCCTGAGCCGGCGGAAGATGCCGTCGATGGAGGGTCTCACGGAGGATGAGATGGAGCTGCGGCGCGCCACCTTCATGCGACGCAAGCGCGCAAACATGAAGTTCATCGGGGAGCTGTTCATGCACAAAGTCCTCTCCCAGAATACCATGATGAATATCATTCAAACCATCATGCAGGAGGCGGAAAAAGGCGGTCACCCCACAAGCGAGGACATTGAGTTTCTCACAGAACTCTTTTTGACCATTGGGGAAAGCCTGGACGCCGTACCGGAGCTACGGCTGCGGGTGGATAGGTACTTTGAGCTGCTGGAGGTCCTAAAGGAGCAAAAGGATGTGTACCCGCCGCGTATTCGCTTCAAGATACTCGACATCATTGAACTGCGGAGTAAGTTTAACTGGGAGCGGCGTAAGGCGGGGGCACCCAAGACGTCTCCTCCGACGCAGCGAGAGACACCGCGCGTGACGGACAAGACCGCCATGCGACCCTCGACGAGTGCCTCGTCCAATGGAGCCAAGAAGGGACGGTATGGCGGCGCTCCCGATGCGGCTTCACAGCAAGCAGCACCAGCACCAGCACCAGCTTCCGCACCAGCCAAGGCGGCGGCTGGGGTGATGGGTGGTCGCAGCTGGAGCAACATTGTCAAAACTGCACTGATACCAGACGATGCTCCTGTGACTCGAGTTGTTGAACCGGTGAACTTTGAGGCGCGTGTGAGCTGCCTCTTCCAGCAGTGGGTGGCTGAGTGCTCGAACGACTTTATTCCGGAATGGATGGACGAGTTCCGTGATTGCCAGCGGCAGTTCGACTCGGAGGATGCCCTTTGCAAGGCGGCGGCGGCGGTGGTGGTGCGGGAGGCGTGTATGACCACAAAGAAGGAGGCGCAGCGGGAAGCAAGCAGCTTTCTTATCGTAGGCCTCTTCCTGGCGGATGACGAGGTCCTGGACGGCTTTGCGATGGCGTTGGTCTCCGCCATCGAGGAGGGGATCTTGGAGGACGTGCCTAAGTTTAGTGAGCGCTTCATCAACATGCTTCGCATCACCTCCGGCGAGAACACCATCGCAGATGTCTACTACGACACGGCACGCGTGCTGTGCACGGCGTACGCCTTAATGCAGGAGCCCGACGAGGTGGTGCTTGACACCATGATGGGGTTCTGGGAGAAAATCCCTTGCCCCGCCACTGACGAGAACGCCCTCCTGCCGCTTGAAGTGGTGCAGTCATTGATGGAAATGTCCACAGGTGGACAGGCCCCGCTTACCGGCCGCATCATCGCCTCGCTGTACTCCATTGGTCTCGTGCATGACGAGACTGTGAACGAGTGGCTTGCAACCCCGCACGACAGCATCGGTGCTGCGGTGGTTGAGGCGTTTAAGCATGCGACGAAGTGACCTTGCACCTGTCTACGTATGTGTGGAGATATACACACACACGTTACGGCATGATTCCGTTGATTGGGTTCCACAAAAAACATATATTTATAGGCTTCCATAAAAACAAACGAATTAAAAGAAGGAAAAAGAAAAAAGAAAGAGGGAGGGGGGATAGCTGTACACACACACACACTCTCTCTCTCTCTCTCTCTCTCTCTCTCTCTCTCCT
>NW_021705928.1:25122-29246 GCF_003719475.1 Trypanosoma rangeli
ATATATATATATATATATATATATATATCAAAATGTGTGTGGAGTTTGGTGGAGGCGCCATGGCTGAAAACTCATTTAAAATATCAACTTACTTTTTTGCTCGCTTGCGTCTTTCTTTGCTTCTACGCCCGCTGCTCTGATGACGTGTGTGTGTCCATTTTAAATGGACAATTTTTTTATTTAATTTTTTTTGGCGGGAACAAAACATCAACAAGAGTAAAGTGCGTAGCTAATGCCGACGCTGGAAGTCGCGGCACTCTTGGGTCAGCGCCTTACGGAAGGGCTTCGTGTAACCGCCGCCGCGGTTGTGATGGACCGCATTGTTGTGGTGGGAACCGACGTGGGCTGCGTCCTCGCCTTTGCGCAACCGAGCAGTGCTGCGGCGGTGGATACCGCTGGCGTCTGCGTGTATGCGCGCGCGCTGCATCATGGGCCGGTGCACTGCCTCTGCGCCTCTACCTCCCAGCTTGTTGCCTCCGCCGGCCACGATGCGGCGCCTGTCGTGCAACCCACTTTAAACCTCCTGACGAATGGTGAGGAGCGGATGGGCCGCCTGTCGGGTCACACGCTACCGGTGATGGCAATGACATTTTTCTCCACAGGGAACTGGCTAGCGACCTGCGGCGTAGGCGGTCGTTTCATTGTCTTTGACACCACGACTCGTTCCTTGCTTTGTGATGTGCGAGTCGAGTTTTCGCTGCGCTGTTTGGCGCTTTCGCCGGACGAGACCACCTGCTTTCTCGGCGGCACACGGCTCGCCCGCGTCGACCTGTACGACAACGATCGCCTTGTCGAGCCAATGGTCCGGCGGGATCCCCCGTTGTGGCTCCAGCAGTACTCGTGGTCGAGCGGAGGCGAGGAGTTTGTGGCGGAAGCACCTGAAGACCTTTTTATTGCGCGACTCATAGTGACAACGGACCGCCTCACAGCGGTTTTTCGCCCTCGTGGCGAGGGAGAAAGCGGCGGCGCGATCGCCACGTGGGGCCTCGGTGCGACAGACTTTTGGCTTTCCCGTAACTTTTGTCGTGTGGAGAGTAAAACGTCAGGGGAGACGGCAGAGGAGCCATTGCGGTGTCCAGCATTTTCTGATATTCGCTTGGAGACGGCGGCGCCGGATGCGTCACCGGTTCTGCGGGCACACTACGGCTGGGACACGTGGCAACGGGCTCGTGTACTGGTGGAGCCTGCACTGCCTCTTCTCGCCGTGAGCAGTGATGAAGATCTGGCGGGGAGCCTTTCGGCTGCGTTAGACAACACACCGGTGGGGCAACTGGCCTACGAGGAGGAACGGGGCCGCAAGCTTCAGGCGGAGTGCGATGAACTCGTGCGCCTCCTAAAGGCCAAGATGAATCGGGACGGAAAGAAGCGGGGTCGCTCGTCCGCTACGGCGTGAACTGCCGGAGTTGTGCGGCTAAAGAGAGTCTGCAGGCAGCAACAAAAAAAAATAAAAAATAAAAATGGGAGGAAAAGGCAGGAACAAGATGATGCAGTTTTTTTTTGTTTGTGTGTTTGCCTGCTCTCGCTCTCTGTCTCTACTTGTGGGTGTGTCAGTTTGTAATCAACTGTGAGAGGATGGCGGCCGGTTTCTGCCCGTTATCGCCCTCTGCGTGAAAAGTTCGTCTAAACAAAAGTGCTGCTTTTTGTTGTTGTTGTTGTTGTTGTGTGTGTGTGTGTTATTGCTGCTTGGTTTCACTCGTGGCTTCTGCCCTGCAAATATGGCTGCGGGTACATGTGTGTATGTAGACATGCGCTTCTCTGGGGCCCATTGCGTGTTTCCGCGGCTCGCGGCTTCTTCTTGTCTGTTAGGGTTTCCGCCCTATCCTGCCTGCGGGCCGCAGCCAACGCACACAAACTACAGATAAAAAAAAAGAGAGAAGCAATAAAGGAGCGCACGCTGCATAGTGAGTGAAGGGGAGTTGTGTGGGAGGGGGTGGGAGGGTGAAACAGAAAAAGAAAAAAAAATGGCGAAGGACAGCGCGGCCGCGCTTCCCAACTTGTCTGCACTCGTCGGCCGCGATGTGGCGGTGGGGCTCGCGGAGAAGGCCGGTGGACTGGCCAGTCTCGCCCGTCTTTCAGACGCAGCCCTTCGCCACCTCGGCCTCGACGCCGCGACGCAGTTTCAGCGGCAGAGGCACCTGCATGCAGGCGACATTGCCGAGGCGCCCGTCTTTTTGGAGTTCTTTGGTACCGACGAGGTGCGGGCGGACGATATGCAGGCGGCGAAGAAGGCAATTGCCGTGCTGGCCCGCAAGTGCAGCATTGCCGCCAAGGCCGACCTCGCCGGTAGCCCCGCAACAGGTGCGCTCGGCGAGGCAGAACTCGAAAAGGTGCGGCGCAGCTTCGAGGTGCTTCTGGCTGAGGGGAAGGTCAACGCCATCGATACGCAGGCGCTCCCTGTTCCACATGTATTTGTGCGGGGGGAAGAGGCGAAGAAGAAGCGCGGCGGTCGTCGCGAGTTTCGCAAGCAGCAGGCGCAGAAGGATGCCCCTAGTGCGCTGGAGCGTGCCGTGTCGCATGTCAAGATGGGCGTCAGCGAGGAGGAGCAGTTGCAATTGCTCATGCAGCGCAGCGATGTGCGGACGCAGCTGTTGAAGGGTGTGACGAAGGCGCCCGAGCAGCGCAAACGCCCGCGGGAGGCTGATAGCGACGAGTACGACGATTTGCTGCAAATACGACTGTAGTAAAGGACACTGCGGGCGGGAACCTCAAGAAGCACCACGGAGCGGAGAGGGAAAAATGGTGAGGGGTGGGCTCCTGCATTGAGGCAGTAGGGCGTGCTTTCTTCCGCAAGATGTCTTACCGTATCGTTTTTCGCCGCTGGTGATGGCCGCTGCGGCGGTGTGTGGATGCATGACGGCCGTCCTGACGATGATGGGGTGCGGCCCTCAAGTGCCGCTCGCAGCGCTGAAATCCACTTTGGCAGCCCACAGCAACAAGTTTTCCCGGAGCCACCGTGTACTCGCTCCGGCCTGACCCACAAGGTCGTTCACGCAAGGCTGCAGGGGGGCGTTGCGGCTGCCATTGGATGAGGAGAGTCAGCAGGTGTAGGATGCCGACCGTCGTGGCGGCCCTTTGGGACGTCCTCCACACGGAGATGCAGACAAACTACTTCCGTCTTGGTCGAGGGTCAATGTATGGCGGAAAGGGCTTCAGCAGCACACGGCCTGAAAGAATGCGGCGTTAAATTACTTTTTTTTTTTTTTTTTTTTTGGGGGGAGGGGGGTTGCATTGTACCGTATCTGCTGTTTGGGCACGGGCGATGCAAGCGCGTTTCTGCGCATTGTAAACAAATATTTGCGCCCATCTTCGCACTTCTACTTCTTTCCCCTTGTCCTTCCCTCTGATCCCCACTACACACACACACACACACACACCATTCTTGCTCGCAGTGCGGTTGTGTGGGCGCCGCGCAGCAGCAGAAGCACAAGCGGGAGGAGGGCGTCATAACTGGTCGCGTTGCATGTGTCTCATGTTATGCGCGGGCTGTACGGTGCTGCGTCTCTCACAATGACCCCACCTCTCTCCACCCCTCCCTTCCTCTTCGATGGCCTATTGTTTATGGAATGAAACAAGAGCAGGGGGGAAAGAAGTGGGTATCACTGTAGGCCGCGCGTTCGTGACGGCATTCTTCATCTACCCCCTTCTTACCGGGACTGGAATGCCGAGTTCCAGCTGGCGTGGGAGATGGAGGACAGCACAATCTCGCAGGCGGAGGTTCGCATGGAGCAGCTGCGCCGCGTCGAACGCGAGTTTGTAGCCGAGGCCACGCAGACTGTGAAGCAAATTGTGATGCTTGACGACGACGGGCCGCGGGAGCTTCCCAAGTTCCTGCAGTGCTACCGCGTAGACAACATATTTTTCCGCCTCCTACCGGACAGTCGCTCGGGACGCAACTACGTGGCGTCACTTCGCGGTGTGCTGCAAAGCCGCACTCGCCTCTTGGCTGTGCCGCTATCCAGTATGTTTTTTTACAGGGGTATGCCTGTGCTGGCGCAGGCTCTTGT
This sequence comes from Trypanosoma rangeli, assembly GCF_003719475.1. NCBI lineage: Eukaryota > Euglenozoa > Kinetoplastea > Trypanosomatida > Trypanosomatidae > Trypanosoma > Trypanosoma rangeli. Next base: position 29,127 of record NW_021705928.1, read on the forward strand.
CCCGATGTCGCGGGAGCCAACACGACTGTACGGCGCGGACTCCGTCAACAATCAGGAGGTGGAGGCGGAGATTTGCACATGGCGGAGGCTCTGAACATTCCTTTGCCAAATTTAATTGTA
>NW_021705928.1:29271-32626 GCF_003719475.1 Trypanosoma rangeli
GAGTTCCAGCTGGCGTGGGAGATGGAGGACAGCACAATCTCGCAGGCGGAGGTTCGCATGGAGCAGCTGCGCCGCGTCGAACGCGAGTTTGTAGCCGAGGCCACGCAGACTGTGAAGCAAATTGTGATGCTTGACGACGACGGGCCGCGGGAGCTTCCCAAGTTCCTGCAGTGCTACCGCGTAGACAACATATTTTTCCGCCTCCTACCGGACAGTCGCTCGGGACGCAACTACGTGGCGTCACTTCGCGGTGTGCTGCAAAGCCGCACTCGCCTCTTGGCTGTGCCGCTATCCAGTATGTTTTTTTACAGGGGTATGCCTGTGCTGGCGCAGGCTCTTGTCCCGATGTCGCGGGAGCCAACGCGACTGTACGGCGCGGACTCCGTCAACAATCAGGAGGTGGAGGCGGAGATCTTGCACATGGCGGAGGCTCTGAACATTCCTTTGCCAAATTTAATTGTATCTGAGGTGTATGAGGGGCTGGATGCTCGTTGGTAATGTATGGCGACGAATATCACCACAATAGATGTTACCGAGGTGTTTTTGTGGAACCCCCACCAAAGCGGCAGGAGATGCTTGTTTATTGCCTCTTTGTGAAACCTGGACCCGAGGACGTATTTTCCGTCGTGGGGGCCCTGCCTGTGCTTGACGTGCTGGCCCAGTTGAAGGATGAGGCTCAGCGGAGGGGCAGGTTTACGTGGCTACTGAAGCTTCACACCAGCGCTGCGCCTCTGCTGTTGGACCCCAACACCATTCACTCACTTGTTTTTCAATACGGTCTCACGAAGACGTGGCCCTCTCATTTGTACGTCCTTTTGTTTGCCGCTGCAGTCGAAGGTGGCGTACTGGGAAGGTAAATTGGATACGGTGGTGCAGTGGTGCAGTCAAGGTTGCCGCAGCGGAGAACTTCCCGGCACGGGTACCTGCGCCTGTCTTACCTCTACGCCCTACGCGACATCTGCGAAATACTACTGGGCAGAGATGATTTGAAGTTTATTTTCGACGGTCGCAAGTACATGGAGGAGCTGTTAGCGGGGTTTGACGAAGAGGCGGGGGCGCTCACACAGATGCGGCAATGCATTGAGTGCGCATGCTGGCTGTTAGCTGCGTCTGATATTATCGACTTGAAGGCTGAGGCACTGCAGCAGCTTAGGACGGCCACGCAGTTAGTGCCCGCCGGGATTCGCAGTAAACTCAGTGCTTGGCTCTACATACGTCTCTTCATGGGAATACTCCGCTGCACGCAGATGATGTGGCCGAAGCCGTCCATAGATCTGACGGAAATGGCGTTGGATGCCAAGGATAGCTAGCGCGTGTGGGTGACATCTGCCGACTACTTTGTGGAGTGCCTATGGGAGCTAGGCATGGAGCTATTCTGCGAAGAGAAGTACGAGCGGGCGTCAAGGATGCTTCACGTTGACTTCAAGATGCTTCGAAGAGTGTCTCGCTCGGTGTTGGATGCTGAGGTCCTACTGCATGACCTCATCAACGTGTGCCGTGCCTGAAATTTGGTGAAGTACGGGCCCCACTGTGACTCGCTCCTCAGGTCCATGTCGGGACCGCACAGCAGAAACTTTTGTTGCCCCAGTGACTTGATGGCGGACAGCTCATATTGACCATAACATCTTGTATATGCATACATGCTGCCTTTCTTTACCTTTTGTGTGTATTTGTTTTATTACTTTTTATTTATTTATTGGTTGCTTTTAGGGGTTCTGCTTTGGTTTATACGTCCGTTGTCTTGCTCTCGCCCGCCGCACGCGGATTTTTATGGCTGACTTCCAGTTCCATCATTTTCCTTCCCCCGCACATGCGCACTTGCAAGATGGGAAGCAAGGCGCTTACGCCTCTGTGCGTTGGCTTCACCCATGCTGTCCTCTCACCCCTGCCGCCGCCGTGGGGCGTTGTTTGTCTTCACCGCGCCTCTCTCTCTCTCTCTCTCTGAGTGAGTGTGGGAGGAATTGGCACCGGGGACGGCCGTGCGTAGACATCCGCTCACCCATCGGTGGCCCAACGAGGCGTGCGCCATGAGCGTTAACTGTGCCCCCGTCGCCGAAATTTACACAAACGGGCAGTCAAAACAAAAACGCCTATAAATATAAATATAAAATTAGTGGGGAAGCCGAAAGTGACGGTGTCTTCAAGTGAGTGAGGCGGAGAGCCAAAAGATGTATTATTTGTTTACCTACTTTGCAAAACGAGGGACTGCCTTTGATGAGCGCTGACGCCGCATACGTGCGCGTGGTGCTTTATTCTTTGTTTTTTTTCTCAGTGTTTTATTTTGCCCACCACCCGCATCCCGTGTTTTGTTTTGTTTTTCAAAAACAAAAATAAAAATAAAAAGCTGGGCGGGGTGTGTGGGAATGCCCGGCGGCAGGTGCAGCCCGCTGCGGCGCCGTGCGAGGACCGGGGAGGACCACCAGCCGGACCGTGCTGGCCGCACATGTTCCCACTTTGCTTCCTTTTTGCTCGTCTTGTAAAGTTTTTAGGTACTTTGAGAACGAACAACAGAAGCAAAGGCAAAGGCAAGCAAGGAAAGAAAGAAAGAAAAGAAGGAACCCTCCCGTGAGGGAAGTGTGAAGTGCGTGTGTGGGTTGGGTGTGAGCGCAGTGTAAGATGCGTCGTTCGCAGTCCACAGAGACCGCACGGCATGACAAGAGGCAGAATGTCGTGTTTACCTCTGAAACCCAAATCCTCCGCTCCACTTCGGGGCGGTCACGCTCCTCCATGTCACCCATGACCAGCAATGCCTCACAACACCACTCGCTCATACGGCGTGTCTCTATGCTAGAGGCGTCGCGGCACCGTCTCTCAATTAGGAAGTCGGCGGCGTTCCCCATGCAGCAGACAGCACCCAAACCGTTTCTCTCCTCCTGCGCAGATATCACGCGGCGCGGCCGGGACTGGAATGCCGAGTTCCAGCTGGCGTGGGAGATGGAGGACAGCACAATCTCGCAGGCGGAGGTTCGCATGGAGCAGCTGCGTCGCGTCGAACGCGAGTTTGTAGCCGAGGCCACGCAGACTGTGAAGCAAATTGTGATGCTTGACGACGACGGGCCGCGGGAGCTTCCCAAGTTCCTGCAGTGCTACCGCGTAGACAACATATTTTTCCGCCTCCTACCGGACAGTCGCTCGGGACGCAACTACGTGGCGTCACTTCGCGGTGTGCTGCAAAGCCGCACTCGCCTCTTGGCTGTGCCGCTATCCAGTATGTTTTTTTACAGGGGTATGCCTGTGCTGGCGCAGGCTCTTGTCCCGATGTCGCGGGAGCCAACGCGACTGTACGGCGCGGACTCCGTCAACAATCAGGAGGTGGAGGCGGAGATTTTGCACATGGCGGAGGCTCTGAACATTC
>NW_021705928.1:32651-38577 GCF_003719475.1 Trypanosoma rangeli
ACGCGGCGCGGCCGGGACTGGAATGCCGAGTTCCAGCTGGCGTGGGAGATGGAGGACAGCACAATCTCGCAGGCGGAGGTTCGCATGGAGCAGCTGCGCCGCGTCGAACGCGAGTTTGTAGCCGAGGCCACGCAGACTGTGAAGCAAATTGTGATGCTTGACGACGACGGGCCGCGGGAGCTTCCCAAGTTCCTGCAGTGCTACCGCGTAGACAACATATTTTTCCGCCTCCTACCGGACAGTCGCTCGGGACGCAACTACGTGGCGTCACTTCGCGGTGTGCTGCAAAGCCGCACTCGCCTCTTGGCTGTGCCGCTATCCAGTATGTTTTTTTACAGGGGTATGCCTGTGCTGGCGCAGGCTCTTGTCCCGATGTCGCGGGAGCCAACGCGACTGTACGGCGCGGACTCCGTCAACAATCAGGAGGTGGAGGCGGAGATCTTGCACATGGCGGAGGCTCTGAACATTCCTTTTCCCGACGGCACCCTGGAGGTGTATGAAGGCTTAGACGGTCGCTTTTATTTGACCAATTCAAACTCCACGCTAACACCCTTGTTTGTGGACGACACAATTATGAAGCGGCAGGAGATGCTGCGGGTTTGCGAACACGTGACGGACGGTCACGAGGACACCGTTGCGGTGCTCAACAAGGCGGAGGTGCTGGACGCTGTTGTGGGGTTTTGTATGGACAGCGGAGCTCCCACAGTCAGCGACCGTCTCAAAACCGTGTGTGAGTATTTGCATGGGTTTGGTGTCAATATGTGTTTGCTAAAGCAGGTCATTCAGAAGATTGCGTCGTCCGGGGCGTACGACGCGGCCAGCGTGGGGAAAGTTAAGGAGTTGCTCTTCATGGAGATGCTGGCGCGCTCGGTAAAGCAGGAGTTCTACTTGGAGGTGCAGGGGAAGCGAGTGGCCTACGACGATGAGGTGCTGAGTGCAACGCTCTCCAAGCACATGGGCGAGGCCTTCACGAGCGTCGATGTATTCCAGAGCCGCTTCCTGGAGGTGGTGGCAAAGAAGTACGGTGTTATCGACGAGGACAACGACATCATTAACGGCCTCACTGCTGTGCGGCTGAGCCGAAAGGCTGACATCGTGTCACGCATCTGCGCCCTGCTGGGGGTCACCATTGAAAAAGCAGGCGGAAAACAATCCACAATGCGGTGGCACGTGAATGTAAACGCGCGTGTTCTTCCGCAGCTGATTCACCCCAAACAAGTGCGTCTTCTCGCTGAGAAGTATCGCACCATCATGACGCAAAACAGCCACCGCTACGCATTTTGCTTCCCCATTCGTTGGAAGGTGGCTTGCTGGGAAGGCCAGTACGACGAGGCTTTGGACCTCGTGCACGCAACGGCTATTGCGCAGCGAGACCGGTACGGGGAGGACGCCATCGTTTCCCTTCACTCACGGCGGAGCGTATGCGAAGTTTGTTTTGCGACGATGCAAAAGAGCTGTATTGCGGAGGGGAGAAGTTTATTTCCTGGGGTGATGCGGGGTTTTGAGGCCTTGACGTGCCCCATGACGCAAGGCCGACGCCACATTGAGTACGGCTTTTGGCTCCTTCGTGTTGCCGTGGTGTACCAGCAAGACGACCTTGTGACGTACCGTAGCTGCGTGGAGGAAGCCGTGCATCACTTCTACCGTGCCATTGAAAAACTACCTGCGTATTTAAAGAGTGAGCATGGCTCCTGGCTGCATCTTCAGCCGTACAAGGGGCTGCTGCAGTGTAAGCGGCTCCTCCCGTCCTGCTCCGTCAACACCAAGGAGCTGGTGGAGCGTTCTATTGAGTTAAGTACTATTGGCTGGGCCTCGGACTTCTTCATGCTATATTTGTGGGACTTGAGCCTGCAGCTTGAGGCTGAGGGGCGCTACGAGGACGCCATTCGGGTTCTTCTTACCGCCACCACGGTGAGCAAGAAGAAGCCAACTGTATCCTTTGACCTGCCTGCACTGCTGATGGACGGTGCCTACATCTACCGCTCCTGGGACCCGGAAAAGTACGCCGAGCACTGCCTAACCTTGATGCGGGAGGCGGTGGACAAGGCTGGGGAGCTGTTTGGGCCGCACAGCAGGGAGTACGCCGTGATGCTAAGCAACAAGGGTGCTGTTGAGATTGAGCTGAACCGCCTGAGTAACGCAGGGGAGACACTTAAGAAGGCGGGTGTCGTCTTTGAGGTGGCAGGGGTGCTGAAGGACGACCCCGACTACAAGGCATACCTTGACAACCTGGCTTATCTTGAGCAACGTCTTGCAGCGCGGCCGCTGGTGCGACGCGGATTCCTTCGTCGCTACCCTTTTCTTGCCTCTCGATCGGAGGATTTCCCCTTCAACGATGTGCGGCCCCTCGAGGACGACGTTTTCGTTGGCCTGGCTCACAAGCGGGCGCGGATGGTGGGTGGAACCGCCGACGCGAAGCAGCTGGAGCAAAAAATGAGAGAGCGGATATGGGAGCTGCTTCGCTTCGTTCAGGAGGGAGATGTGCTGAAGCGGTACCCCTTTTTGCCCGCCGTGATTAACGGTGTGCCCGCCGCCAGTCTAAGGCTCGACGACGATGCGCTCTTTGCCGAGTTTGCCCGTCTCCTGGACAAGAGTAAAGATGCCAGCGAGAGGAAGGAGGCGGAGTCACGGGTGCGGGAGTACGTTGTCAAGAAGGCGGAGGATGCCGCACTACAGCGGGCCTACATGGAACGCCAGGATGAGGAATTTAACGAGGCCCACGAGGGATATGTAAACTTGATGTATCCCATCCCCTGGCTGTATGTCTTGGAGGATGAGCGGTTTAACGTGCTGACGGATCAACTCCAGAAGTGTGTGAACACGCAGGCACAGACGGCACACATTCAGGCCATGCAAGAAAAGGTGGCGGAGCGTGTGGCGGAGATTGAGGCAGAGGCGTTCCGCTGGCGCGGGGAACTTTCTAAGTGGTTGTCCCCCTCAAAGCTCTACACTGTCCCCGTAAAGGACTTAACAGAGGACATGCCGCTGCGTGATCTTCTACGTTTGCGGCAATTGCCGGAGTCACGTGACGAGGTTTCCGTGGCCACCATTGACGCTCTCATACGGGACAAATTGGGTGCCCTCTGGACACGGGCGTCCATCACCCGCTTGTGCCTTGCCGTAGATGACGAGGAGCTGCACAGGCAGTTTCCGTTTCTCGCGGAGATGCCGCACCACCAACGCCTTTCAACACTGACGGTGTACGAGGATCCAACCGTGTCGAGCCTCGTCATGCGTCTGCGTAGAGAGGGTGGTGACAGCCATCTGCAGACGGAGATGATTGGCGCCATAAAAGACCTTGCGGCACGCCGCCGTGACGCCAGGGAGCTAAGAAAGTGGTACTACGATATTGACTCCGTTGTGTCTGGAGAGATTTCACTGGAGAGTGTTCCAAAGGTGCGGGACGACTACTACGTGCAGCTTTGGCAAAAGCGGAATATCGTTCAGGCACAGGAGGAGGAGAACTCGCCGCTGATGGTGACGCTGATGCGTCAGATGGAGCATCGCATTGTACAGGTGAATTCCTGGATGCGCAAAGTAAGCGCCAACGGTTTTCGGCGTCGGCTACGCTTGGAAGCAAAGTACCCGTTTGTTGACCGCCGCCATCATGGCTACACGCTGGAGATTCTTGACATTGAGGACGATGCGGAGTTTATGTCAATTGTGGAACAAAGGCGACAGCTGCTCGGCTCACCAGACGCCTTGCATGGTCAGATTCACAGCCTCAGCAGCCAGGCCAACAAGAGAGTGGCGATGATCGCTTCGCAGCGGGTACGGCTTGCTGAGAAAATGAAAAAAAAATACCCGTTCATTCCGAGCCGCTTGGAGGGGGTCGAGACGCTGTCTATCTGCCTGGAAGAGAACGAAACGTTCGCGGAACGAGCGGCGTACCACAACCGCCTTCGTGCATCGGGAAGTGGCGAGAATGAGGTGCGCTGTCGTCGGCTGGTGCGCGAGATGGAGAGCATCGCAATTGCCACTGCACGTGAAATAGGTGTCCGGAATTGGCGGCATTCCATCGAAGCCGAGGACCTGCTTGAGCGGTACCCGTTTCTCCCGGAGGAGCCGGTGCGTGGTGTTCTGCTTTGCGACATGCGTCCGGTGCAGCAGCCGGCGTTCCGTGAGCTCTCCAACAAGCTGGACGAGCTGCGCCGGGATCCGCCACGCAATGCGACAGCGATTCGCGCGATGGAAGAGCAGATGACCGCGCTGGTGGTGCGGCTGGCCGAGGAGCGCGCGGAGGCGGCGAAGAATACGCAGGAGCAGTTCCCGTTCCTCCCACGACGTGTGCTAGGCGTGCGCCTCGACGAGCTTCCGTTGCACGAGGATGAGCTATTTGCCGCCGCCGCCAGTAAGGGGGCGCAGCGTAAGGAGTCGCTCCTCCAGGCCAGGGCGCTGCAGCTGGTCGTGTCCCACAACCTGAACGAGTCTCAGCTTGCGGACAACGATGATGCGGTGCTCTCGCAGCATCCGTTTCTGTTGTACACCTCGCGGAAGTGCTTTCCACTGCGCCACCTGCCTCTGGACGATGACGTCCTGTTCACGGACAGACTTCGTGAGTACAACGGTCTTTTGCAGAAGCCCACGGTGGATGAGGATGCTGCGGCGATCGCGCGCTTTCGCCTGGTGTCCCGAGCGGACATTCTTGCTCTGAAGGAGATTGAAAAGGTTGAGCGTATCAAACAAACATTTGAGGCCTTGCAGCCACTGTCATTGGAGGATCTTCGTCATCTGCAAGACCACCGGGGGTTTCAAACGTACACGGACGACGGGGCTGGCAATCTCTCCCCGGTGCAACTTGAAGACGCGAAGCGCAGTCTCATAGACAGCCGCAAGGACCGTGCCACACGACTGCAGGAGGTAGACGCTATTCGAAAGATATACCCCATCCTTGGTCGTGATATCGACCCCAGCATCATGGAAAACCCCGTCATTGCCAAGCTTGTTGTCGACCGCAACGAGCTGTTGGACAATGCTGAAAACGACGAAGACAAGTTGGATCAGCTTGAAAAGGAAATATCACGGCATGCGTCACAGTACAAACGGCAGCTAAAAGGAGATACCATTGCGGTAGAGCAGAAGCACAGCCCATGCAAAGAGCAGCTTGTGGACTACTACGTGGTTGACACAGAAGAGGACGTGCTTGACGATGCGTACTACCAGGAGCTGGTGTCACAGTACAGCTCCGTCGAGCAAAGCCACATTCCGGAAAGTCAGCAGCTACTACAACGACTTGCAACACAAATAGAAACACGGAAAAAACAGATAGCAGAGGACAATACCAAGTTAGCTGAGTACAACAAAAAGGCCGAAGCAAGAGCAGCAGAAAGGTTTCCACTTTTAAACACATCTGTAAGGGGAATTCCCGTCACTGAACTCTACCTTGAAAACGACGCCACCGTACAGCAGCTAGAAGAAAGCAGAAGTACAAAAAGCCCGACAGATGAAGAAAGCCCCACAAAAATCACCAACAAAATAAGCGCCCGTGCGCAGGCGATAGCGAAAGCGGTGCTCGAGCAGGAGGAGAGTCTGGCTGCGGCGCTCCCTTTTTTGGGGAGGAGCGTGAAGGGGGTCCCTCTGCGGGAGTTGGCCCTGATGTCCGATCCCGGCTTTGCGGTGTTGGCGGAGCAGCATGCGCAGGCGTCTTCTGGTGATGCGGCGGAGCGTTCGCGCCTCGAGCAGGACATTTTGGATCAGGCGGGGCGTGTAGCACGTGAGGTACGGGTGGCGCGGCGGCTTGACGCTGTGCGCGGCGAGGACCTGCTTGAGCGGTACCCGTTTCTCCCGGAGGAGCCGGTGCGCGACGTTCTGCTTGGCGAAATGCGTCCGGTGCAGCAGCCGGCGTTCCGTGAGCTCTCCAACAAGCTGGACGAGCTGCGCCGGGATCCGTCACGCAATGCGGCAGCGATTCGCGCGATGGAAGAGC
>NW_021705938.1:0-37415 GCF_003719475.1 Trypanosoma rangeli
GTCTCTTCGTCGATGAAGTCCATGTAACGAATGTGGCAACCACGGAGAACAACACTGCTAGTGCACCGCAGCGCTGCCGGATCCGTCTCCCACTCCACCTTTGCGCCCTCCGCACCAGAACGGCGACGACAAACAGCGATATCCGTAATGGCGTCCAGCTTCATGTTCATTGTCACTGCATCTATTTGAAGAATACGCCCCGTCAACACGATGCCGTTCGTTAACTCCACACACACCAGAGAATGCTGCAAATACCCCCCGGTAGCCAGCACGGACGGTATTGTCAGCACTGCCGCTCCCTCCATCGGTCCACAACAGTTACGTTTCACGCCTCCCCCTAAATGCAGAAAACACCCGTAATGTGCACGCGTGTATGTACAAACAACAGGGCTGTCAAAAGCAAAAAAAAAGAGAAAGCACGTGCACAAAAAAGAAAACAAAGAAGAGACAAGTTGGTGTGAGAAAAAAAAGTGTCGGTATATTATATCTGCAGCGCACACACACACACACACACACTCCTCACTTCTTCCTTTGTTTACATTCTCCAACTGCCTTGCCTACCCCCACCCCGCCCTTTCAGAGACGGAGAAGGTGGAAAATCCGAGACAAAACTCCACATCCATGTGGAAAAGAAAACACACACAAACAGAGACAGACAGACAGACAGACAGAAAAAAAAAAAACGTTGAACGCATGCCATACCTGCTCTTCCGCCTCTCAGTATGTGTTTCTGTAGTACCGCAGGACGTACTCCTCCAGAAAGGGGGGAACCTTCTCATGGAGGGGTCGTGTTGGGTCAGGGTCATAGTACTGCGCCATGACGCACAGTAAATCGAGCCATTCGGGGTAGAAGATGACATCGGGCTCGTGTTCCGTGTCGGCATTTACCGCAATAAAAACTCTTTCAATGACACTTGGCGTCACGCGACGAATACGCAACCAGTCAAAATCCTCCGCAATGCGTTGTACAGCCTTCACGGTCATGACGCGTACAATGCCTACATTATTGCTCGGTATATACGCACTCAAGTTGCCAGTGGTACCAGTTTTGGATAGGTGAAGAGTGGTCGTGGACCTGTCCTGCAGCAACCTCCGCATACTTGTCTCCATATCTGGTAGCCTCACAGGCAAGCCGCATGCCTCCTTTGGACTCGAATAGGCCGTAAAAAAACCAAAGAGGATATCGAAGTTTGCCATAATGTGGTCCCTCAGCTTGGGGTGGCGCATGGCACGGCGAAACGGATCCAGCGTCGGACCACGAAAACCATGCGGAATAATCCACTCGTGAAAAAAATCCCGCACCGCAGCTGGGCGCAGTGCCCACGTCATGTCGTATGTATCGTAATGGATCTCCTTCGCCTCTTCCACCGCCTCCCCCGCGTCAGAATCTATCACCGCCTCTTCTATTACCATGAGCGATGCCTCTGTGGCTGGTGTCATGGCACCAACCTTAGCTGTGAGTATCCTCCGCTGAGAGGATTCCAGCTTCTTTTCCATCTGCCGATGTTTCAGGTTGTCCCACGCCTGAGCACAGCGCAAAAGCATCTCCATGAACCCGGAGGCACCGAAACGCAACCTGTAGTATGAACCCCTCACATCAATGTCCGACGACAGCAGCACAGAACGGCCTTTTCTCTGCGACATCGTTGGGGCGCCCCCCCCGCTGGAATGTTTACCACCAGCAGCTTCCTCGTTGCTTCCGTAGACGTTCCCAGCGATGTGGCGCACCACAGCACGGTGGAGTTTCCCTGGGCCCCCAATCACACGGCAGTCACACAGCAAACGCCAAAAGTCGATGAAGTTGATGTACCGAGGCCCAATGGTTCTGCCATCGGCAGCACGATCTACTCGTGCGTATTGCAGGAAGAGAGCTCTCAGTTTGGGAAGTGCATTTTCAACAACACGCGCGAGACGAAGAAAAAAGGCGCTTGATGCAATCGCCTCCTTTGGAAGAATGTCCGACAACCTCTTCAGGTTTACGTTTTCCATAAAATCCGGTGTGTCTTCCTGCACCTCCGTCGGGATGAGGGTGTAAGTCTCAACAGCCAGGTTCAGTGCCTCATGCAACGCACTCAACGAGGCAGCAATCCACCGCCGCTGGCTCTCAACTCTCGCCATCCAGCCAAGGTGATTCTGCGGGGGATGATACCACTCAGAATATTTCTTGTCACGTACACCCAAGTGATTCTCAGACGTGGACGCCTCCCGCTTCTCCTTCCCCGCATCTCCCGCCACATTCACGTTGGTAGAAGATGGTGATTGGGTTGTGGCGAATGTTTGCTGTGACTCGTCGGTAGAGCGTTGCTTCCGCACCTGGTTCTCCATCCAATTGGAAAAATACCGCATAAGGCCTGCAAGAAACACCAGCTGAATGCCACGCCTCCGTGTCATCAACTGGTCCCCTGTCACAATGCAATCGGTGCCTGTGAGTGCTGTGTATGCGTCCACGAGAGTGCGTCCCACGATTGTCTCCGACTCCAACACCGCGGTCGTTTCCGGATCTGCCAGGTCCACCGACTCGTGTTGCGTCTCCATTCTTGACCGCAGCGACCGCAGCCGCATGTCCAGGGTGCACACCTTTTTGAGGTCCTCCTTGCTGGGGCCTGCGTCAAAATCCATTGCGCGAATAAGTGCCAAAAAGCGGTGCATCGGCAGGTTCACTGTCAGCGTCTCCGCCAGCAACGGCGTGAAGGGGAGGTCATCCTCAGAGACGTCGCTCACCTTAACTTGATGCCATTGCTGACCCGTCATGACGTTGTCGATAGAGTTTGCAAAGTCCCCTTCCGTGGTACTGAGGAAGAGTGAGCCGAGGGGGCTCTCCAGAAGTGTTGTGTTGGCCCACAGGACAAGCACCTCCAGCGGCGAGAGCATCTCGCTCGTCGCTGGAAACGGTGTCTTGAGCAGAAGCGAGTCCAACAAGCAGCTACCAACCTGATCCATCTGCCGCACATGCTCCAATTTTCCCTTGTACTCCTGCTCCATCTCGGCAATGCGTTTCTCAAACTCGACGTGGAGGTCCCCCTTCGCTTCAATTTCCGCGCTTAGCCGCGTGCTCTCCTCCAAGAGGACCTGGATCCCATTCTCAAGGCCTTGGACGCTCTGCTTTAGACCTTCAATAAGTGTCTTCATGCTCTCCGCAGCCGCGGCCCCTTGCAGCCGGAGATTCGCATACACTCGCCAATGTCGCACACCCGCCCTTATGAGCCCTGCCGCAAGTCGCCGTGCCCACCTCGCGCGGTGCTTCTGTTCAGTTTGTCGCCGCATGCGACACATGTGCTGCCATGCCTTTAATACATTGCGTAGAAACGACTTGATCCAGTTTTTATTCATCAACGCAAAGACACGCGGAAGGCGTTTGAAGTGCTGCAGGTGGGAAGCGTTGAAGTGGGCGTGGGCGATCAACTTTTGCGTCAGCTCGTGATGGGCAATGAAGTATGTCTTGCGTGCGTACTGGGCGAGCAGCGCGCGGGTGGTGGGGTCTAAAGAGCAATCCTCCAACAGGCGTGGGTACTCCACTGTGCCTCCAAGCACGTCTCGCATCTCCTGCGTGTCAGACACGTACACGGCACCAAGCAAAAAACCCACACACCGCCTAAGAATCTCATGCCGTGGGAGTGCCTTTACAATTTCATCCAAAAGAAAGCAACTAACGGCCGTCTTTCGTGCCAGCAGATGCATCTGCTCATAGCCATCCTCCACAATAGCGGAGTCACACCGCACCATGGTATCGTAGGAGAGTTCTTGTGCAGCCTTGACAAGCGCCTGCGCCCTCGTCTGCTCCTCGCAATGCAACTCAATCCACTGTTTACATAGCGCCACTTGCTGCCTCATGCCCCCACGTCCATTATCGATCCTTGGAATTCGCAATTGAGACCTCTGGTCCTTCTCGCTACCCCTCCCACTACTTTTACGGCTTGAAGACCCTAGAAAAGATGCACGCAGAAACACCTCGCCGCCCTTCGAGGATGGAATATTGGGCAAGAACTGCGCATTCGCCTCCTGATGCTGTTGTCGTTGTTCGCTGTCTAGCATTGACTTTTGTGGGCTCTCGGACGCCGTGCTTGGGCTGGAATCGCTGCTGCCACCAAAACCCTTCGTGGCTGCGCTCCCCGTTACCCCCAAAACGCCCCATGACAAACTGGACGAAGACATGCACGCCCCTCTACACTCCAACGTGTCGTCCTTCTTACACGAACCGACTTCACAGACGTGCAAAGGGAGAAAAAAATTTAAAAAAATGGCAAACCATCCGAAAGTAATAACCAAAAGACCAGCCAGAAAGATACGTGTGTTCACTTTCAGCTGAAACTACTTAAAAAGTAACACAACTCACTTCCCCCTCTCTCCCTCCGTCCCCCACACTTTTTGCTCGTTGGGGAGTTAAGAAAGAAGATTTTGTCTCAACGGCGGTCAAAGACCATGACGCCAGAGAAGCGACCGTTGCGCAACCACACCGACGAGAGGCCGTTCTTCACCAAGTGATAAAGCCGAACGGCGGAGATGTCTGTAGTACGCCGATCACGACACGCTGCCCCGGGATGAGGATGCTGCAGTGGACGCTGGGGCATACCACCCACAGCCGCAGACGTGGACGCGTTTCCCCCCGCGTCCCACGGCATCGACCCCTCAGCATCGCCCGTGCCAGGCAGAGTGTGCGCCTTGGCAGCCCCCTGGTCCTTGCCCTCGTGGCTAACGTACACGACATGCATCGCCACAGCCAACTCCAGGTACAAAAAGGAACGACAGTAACGCGGAAAAAGCTCAATCACAACACTCCCCGGCTGCATTGCCACCATCGAGGCCAGCGCCGCACCATGTGGAGTAATCAAAAGATCCGTCGACGCCAGCACCCGCAGCACCTCAAGATAGTCGTCATGCACACAAGATACCACCACCTGTTCCACGTCAGCACATGCTGGTCCCTCGCCAAAAATATAAAGAAGCTGAATGCGACTCACCCGCCCAAACTTCTCGTGCAGGTACAAAACCAGCTTCTTCACGTCGTACTGCTCCGTTGCGTGAGGCAGCAAGACTGTAAGCCTCAGCGGACCTGCGTCACGCAAGGAAGCCACCTCTGTTAGTGTTCGAGGCTTGATAGCCCCTGCTAAACGTTTGCTGTGGCGACGAGCAGACGGCATGGAAGCTGCTTCACTCTCATTTCTAACGCTATGAACTTCCTTCCCACTAGAACAAGTCGTCGGCGCCGTAGTATTCACAACGGCGCCAAGAATCATACGGCGCAGCACTGGGGAAAGTGGCTGCGTGCCCCACATGGCAGCGAAAGCCTGAACTGGGTCTGACCTCAAAGGTTCCTTTTGACTGTATTGATGGTGCAAGTATTGCAACCATCGCTGACGAAAACGGTGCGCCAACGATGTGGAGGGAAACCAACGTAACGATCCCTTCTCCGTTCGCGCGGCATATGAATAACATCCCAAAGTACGCGACGATGACAACTTCAGCGACGCTGAAGTCTGCGTCCTACCAGCTGACAGTTTAACCACCACGTAACGAGCATTAGCCATGTTATCCGCAGCACTGCCATCATTGCTCCACCACGGCGACAGGTGAAAACGACCCGTCACCACACGAATCCAATGGAGCAGATGAAAGTGGTAAAAATTCAACTTATCCTTACGCATACAGCGGCCACTTCCATCACTGGCCACAGCAATAAGAATGGTGATCGTGCACGAAACTCTATCCCCTTCTTTCCCCATTGTGCAGAGAGGGAGACGCGACTCGTTGCGTCCCTCCAACAGCAACTTCCACTGCTGCAACCATGCAAAGAGAGATGTCATCTCTCGACTCAACCCACCAGTGTCACACTGATCACCGTGTACGATAAAAGCAACGTCTCTTTGCAGCATTTTTTCCTCCAAACGGCGATGGAGTCGCAGCCTCGTCCCATTCCTCACAAGGCACACATTCCCGTAAAGGCGATAGCCAGCAGCTTGTAGCCGCATCCCCATGTCGTCCTGCACTTTCATATCAATGTCATTGCCAGCATCACCTGAGCCCCCTACTTCTTCTCCCCCCTCCTCCGTACCGCCGTACGGTAAAATAAAGGTCCGCGAGTACCTCGTGTGGGCCGTCGGTTGTACGCCACCATCGCTGGCATTCACATCAAAATAGACAGTGATGCCACGGAGAGTGGTGGCGGCAGCGGCGGTGGCATAATAGTCATCGCCGCCTGGGACATGAAAGGGTGTCGGTATCAAAAGGAACGAAAACAACAACAACAAGAGCAGCAGCAGAAGCAGAATAAGCGTAAACCAACGCTGAGAGGGTGGTCTCCTCGCACACGTACCCAGCAACCTCATCAGCGACATGTGTTGGCGTTCCAAAGGCTGCCGCATGTATGTTGACTTCACATGCATGAATGGCTTCTTCCTGCTATATATATATATATATATATATATATCCCTCCCACCCTGCACCTGTGTATATGTGTGAGGGGGATAAAAGAGGCAGAGGAGATGGGGGGATCGCAAAGAGCATTTGCATGCGCATACACCCATAGGAGAACAACGCAATAAAATGACAAAAAAAACGTACAAATAACTGCATGAGTAGAAAACCCTAAAAGAAAAAAAAAATAGATAAAGTCATCATGTGTAGAAGAAGAGGGGGATACATGCGAATATATGCATGTGAGCCCAAACAATTCCCGTTTTTCCTCATATATATTTTTTTTTTGTTGTTGTTGTTGTGCTCATCGCGGCTTCTCATCCTTGCGGTTTGCAATACACGCCATAACAACAGTGATGCTGAGACATAGTTCCATCCCTTCCACCCCCCATCTTGAATGGTGTGGCTGCGGCGGCAAGCTACATCAAAAGTGTCACTCTTTTCTTCCCAGCCACGTTTCCGCCCTCCGATTCCTTCCTGCTATTACTCCGTTTGTTGTAGTGATCAATAAACTTTTGCATCTCCTCAACAATGAAGTGTGAATGGAGAAACGCATCCACAATGAACTCGTAAATTGCCGCTAGTTGTGTGTTACTCGATTCAAGTCCATAGACCCACGGCCTCCCATCAGCTGACACTTGGCCTAAGTCATCCTGCTCATGATGAGTATCGTGAGGGCAAGCCCCGTAGGGCACGGACCAGAGAGGGGCAGCCGACTCACGATGGCGCAATAGCATACAATAAGGCCGGCGCTCCGCCTCAACCCATGCACGTTTAACCGCCTCCTGCTCCTCACCAACAAGTAACGCCTCTGGCATACGTGTCCAGAAAGAATCCCTCTTTCGACCCTGCACTGCGTTATCCTCCTGATGAAGCCAATTCGCGTCGTCACCGACAGTATCATTATCATGACTATTATTACCACCTCCATCTTTGATCGTTCTGCGTTTCAATATACCCGAGATGGCACATAAAAACCTCCGAGTTTTGGATAGACGTCGCTTGCAAAAGTGATCTCCGGTATCCGTCAATTGAAGTGTAAATTGTGGTTGTTGGTTGTTCTCCACGATGGACCCCAGCAGTGTGAACAGCACCCCTCGCAGCTGCTGTCGGGTTAGAAAAAAAGGCGGACCTCGCCGATACGCATCCGCATGCAACATCGACAGGCATAAGAAATAAAGCTTAGTTAGATTGACCCCTTTCGATGACAAACGACATATAATTTTCCACAAAGCGATATCTCGGTGTGATACTTCAAGGTGACCCGGACAATTTTCCGGGTCACCTTCAGCAAAGAAAAAGTCACACTGTAAAATAAGCCTCGTAATAGAGGTCATCGCATACTCATGGTAAAATAGACCAGCTAGCATCCCAAGCTGTGGAGAGGATCCGTAATCCAAAGGAGAGAGAATGTTAATACCACGAAGAGAATGATGTGGGTTTGTCAAAACTGCCGCGAGGCAGGGAAACCAGTCAGGACCATCAATGCAAGCATTTTGCTCTGGTATCTCCTCCGTTTCATAAATAAGGGTCGCTAGATAGGTGCATATTGATTCTAATTGCTCCAATTGAGAATTGGGCAAAAAGGCTTGCCGCAAACTGTGAATGATGCCCATTATTTTACTGTACTCTTCTTCTGCTTCTTGAGCAGCCTTAACAGCCATCTTTAGCTCAGCCTCCAGAGCCGTTGTCTCCAGCATGCATATCTCCCATATCGCCTCACCGTCGTCCTTCTCATAAGGAAGACCACTGGTGTATGTTGAGTTCGACTCTTCGCGTACAATTGGCATAACGTCTATCCCCGCTTCTGCTCCTTGGATTCCGTACAAGGATTCAGTGAGGGGTTGTTTACGTGCAATGCTCCTCGGTCGATGTGACGCAACGGGAGTGATAGGTGTCCTTTCTGTAGGCGTAGATGCAGATAAGTGTGCATCGTCCACTACAGAGCGTGCCATTGGACGGCACGTATTGCGTACACTAGGGGCAGACGGAGTGTAGACTGCCATGGTAAGGGAAGCTGGGTTTTCATCATCAGCTACACGAATAGATGCCGAGGAAGATGATAAGATTTCCCTTGAGGTGCCACAAGGTGTTACTACAGCCCTTGTATCCGGATCTTTCCTCCTATCGTATGGCGAGTACAGAAAAGGAATAATACCGACAAACCGTTGTACATACACCGCAATCGGCTCCACTAACTTGGGGTTGGAGAGAAGACGCCTGGCCCATGAAGAGGCAAGCTCCACCACTTTTTCCAGCTCTAACCACGGGGTTAGGGGACAGTGCCCTGTGTGAGCGCTAACGGTACCAAAAGTGGGGGGTTGTCCTTGCACGTTGGAGTCTGAGTCCCAACTATGCTCCCTCTCACCACCCACGTAGTACACAACGCGGTAGCTCCCAAGTTGTTTGGGGTCATCAGACTGCACACCCTCACCAAACCGTGGATCGTTGCTGCTCGAGATGCGAATGCAATCGGCGCTGGATACCGTCCCTTCCGCATTGCGACAGCGACCAGTGCTGCCATCACCTCGAGACAACCAGTTCGTTTCTCTTGACACCGCAAGATTCTTCTTTTTACCCAGCCATTGCTCCTTTTTAAGCGCCATTTCCAGACTCTGCACAGCCATATGATTGTTACACTCCACAACAAGCACCCCGCCGTACATGACTCTCGTTACAGTGCCCTCCCCATACTTATTTCGAGTGGATGACGTCGTTTTACTATAGGGGATGACTGACAGAGGATATCTCCTCTTCTTCCAATTGACAAGATCAATGAAGAGCTCAAAAGAGCTAACAATAACACTTGAAAGGACTGTCTTAGGCGC
The DNA here is from genome assembly GCF_003719475.1 of Trypanosoma rangeli. Taxonomy (NCBI): domain Eukaryota; phylum Euglenozoa; class Kinetoplastea; order Trypanosomatida; family Trypanosomatidae; genus Trypanosoma; species Trypanosoma rangeli. The sequence continues at coordinate 9,240 of NW_021705938.1, forward strand.
AGTTGGCTGACAGGACTCAAACACCGAACGCGCAGTCGCCACTCCGCTCCCTGCATCATCTCGCAAAAAGGGTGAATGTAGTTTGTTTTCACTGAAAGAAGCAGACTCCGTGGCACCTGACGCTATCTTCTGTACATCACTTTCCGTCTGCAACAGACAAAAAGGAGTAGCAGGGGCATTGGCTGCCAAAGTGGATGTAGACGCATTGCAATCAATACTCTTGTGAAAAAAACTCCCGAGGAGAACCGACGACGCCTGCAAAGGGGGCCCGCCTGTATGGCCAGAGGTTCCCTCAAGCATATTTTCCACGTCCCGTGAGGAGACACCCGATGTCAGAGCCGTTGACTGGAGAGACTCCGCACCAGCCTGAAGCTCTTGTAGGTAGTTTGTGAAAAATGCGAGGCAGTGGCAATGAAGACTCTTTTCTGGAAAACGTGATGGATGTTCAGTGAACTCCACAGACTCTGTAGAAGTTTGTGAGGTAACGCACGAAAAACCCTCTACTAAAACAACGGGTTCCGCCCTCTTGTTCGCGCTAACCGAGGCACCCCCCGGGTCAGGGCTTGCATTCCCTCTAATGGAGGGGGAGTAGCAAGAAAGTACATGCGCTAAGGGGCCTGTGACGGATTTCGGCTGGGTCAAAGACGCAGCAAGGGCAAGAGAGTGAATATTTGGTGAAAAGAAATCTACGCGATCCCATCGATGTAAACAGGTACCAAAGCATGGACTAAGCCCATGCTTCTGTAGAAAGGCAGTATTTTTTTCTACTGAAGGCAACTTTATAAGCCGGTAGGCAAATGTGTTTTTCGCCCCAGCATATCCACACTCCGCCACATCGGTGTCTGGAGAGGGAATAACAAAGTCAACATTTTTTATTTTTTGACGCGTCAGGCAAAGCAGTCGAGACAAACGCCCGCAGCTTCCCCTAAGCTTGCCTGACACCGTACCCCCTCCACACCACAAGCAACCTGGTGAGGTTACCTTCTTCTCGCGTGCGCCACCTCCAGCTTTTTTCGGCACGGAAAAAATAGTATTTTGCGTTGAGCCCGGTGGTGGAATCTGGATTAGAGAGACCCAATGCGAACGCTTTTGAATACCCCATCTACTGCAGCTGCTGGTGCTGCTACGTGCAGAACGGCTAGTGCGTCCATCGGGGGATTTTAGCAACTGCACGGTATGCACATCAGGCGAGGAGACCGTCGTGGACGACATCCCCCCACGTTGCTTGGGGAGTAGAGCAAAACTTGAGCGCGACAGTGTCTCATGCACACTCTTCGGGACGTTGCCCGCGAGGAAGTCGGTGAGACGCTCCACATCGGTTGTCTCCCAGCAACGTCCCAACAGCTCCCGGTGTGAGAGATTAAAGTCTGTTTTTGCACCGCAACATAATGTCGCCTCTGTTGCCTTCTGCAGCCCGCCACCACAAGCAGTAGAGCTCCTGGCACCATGCGCTTTCTTCTTCATGGAACTCCGCATCTTAAATTCCTCTGCTGCGGTGGCGGACGTTACACTGCAGCGGGTGCCGTAGACGTCGCGCCACACCTCATGTCGCTCCGTCTGAGCCCTCGGAGCAGCCGCTTGTGTGGTGGAGGTCCACGCCGCATCATTCCCCGCCACAACTCGCTGATCCACTGAAAGCCTCCCCCCGGAATTTCGGCAGCTCATGTTTTTTACTCCTCCCGCCGCCGCGCACACCACGCGTCCCCCCTCCCTCCCTTTTTCTCTCTTTGTGTTTTACGCTTTCCTCCACCACCCCACTCCGCGTTTTTTATGGCGTCTCGAGCCTCTCCCCACCCACTGACTGGAGCACGCGTGTGCAGACGCACGCAGCAATACCAGCCAACACGCACCGCTTCTGCACGTCCCCTTCTTGTCTTTGTATTCCAATCAAAAACTCCTCGCTGTGGCTGCTTCTCCTACATTCTCAGAGAGAGAAATAGAAACGTTCAAGAAATGTGTCTCCCATTGCACACGGTGTGCAAATCATACGAAGCGCGGTAGCCAAGCTCGCGTTCGCCCCACCGAAGGCACGCACAAAGAAACAACAACAACAACAACAACAACTCGGCCCTTTGACCTCGTGTTCATCACAGTGAATAACCAGCTTCAACACAGCCGCAGATAGCGAAAAGAAAAAAAAACAGCACCAGCTTTATCATCAACCTTCCAAGCAGGCAGATGATAATAAGCCACAAAGACAAATGAATGGCTGTGGGAGACAATTAGGTAGACAACTAGGTGCACGTTCGGTAGAGCCATTACACACATGCATGGCCGTTTCTGAACAGGAGGAGAGTGGGAGCCTTTTATACTCGTATTCCCCGCTACATCTACATTTATTCCCCAACACACACAGACATATTACACCCTCGTCGTGTTCATTACTGCTGTTGCTTGTCACTGCGGGTTCACCCCCACGCACGCCACCACGGTCGTACATCATTGACTGCTGCATCAGCCTTTGACCCCGTGCATTCCTCTCCAATCATCGTGTCAGCCGTATCCATCAGTTGCCTCGTCACATAACTGCTGTGAAGCTGAACAAATTCGTTGCCCTTTGCCCAGAACTCAGCGCGGTACTTCACACGCATCTGAATCTCATGGGTTTCTTTCGCGTCTATGCGCATCGCCTTGGTGTATGACATGAAGAGCGGCACTCCAGCGACCACAATAAAGATCCAAGGCGTGTGATTTGCCATGTATTGGTCCTTCCCTTTACCGCCTTCATATGGCACCAAAAGAGTGGAAAGATGTACGCGCCTGGCGGAGGCCCTGTTTTCTCCCCCTTACTCCGTCAACGAGAGAGAAAGAGAGAGACAACAAACAAGATGGGGGCTGGGTTTAATCTGCGTCCAACTCTCGAATTTCAAATTGAATTTATCCAACAATACAGACGCTTAGAGGGGCAAACAAACTCAAATAAGACATGGCGACGGTAAGAGGGTTTTCGTTACGGATTCACAGCATGGCAGTCGTTCGTTAGAGAACACCCGCGTAACCGCCAGTGCACCCTCTCCACACCCACCCCCACCCCACTTCCCCGCGTGGGTAGTACTAGTAGTATCAGGCAGGAACAGCAAAAACAAACAAGCAAACAGAAAAACAACAGCAACAACAACAACATGGAACTGCAAGCGCCTATGAGGCAGCATCCACCCTAAGCTAAATTACAAGATCTTCGTCCTGAACGTGGTGTCGGACCACACTTGGATTGCGGCAGCGCACATACACACGAGGTTTATGCAACTCGGTGATGTAAACCACAGTCGGGTGTGTAATCCTCCCAATAGCTTCACCGTCAATTTGCATGCAAAGCGGTGTGTGCTCCTCATCCCCCACCCTTCCCGGCGTCGTCTCCACACTCTTCAGTGACGTCGGACTCCGGGCAATGTCTGTTGATTTGCAGAGAACAAACAGAAACAGTTCCCGAGTCTGTGCCAGTTTAGAGGCGCCCTGGCCGATCCCCATCTGAAGCAACCCCATTTGAAAAAGACCACCGACAGCCTGCACCTCCATCAAACGATCATTCACGCACACAGGAGTGATAACCATGGAGTTTGTGGCATGGTCGTCACGATACAGGTGACCCTTTTCCTCCCTCCACGGACGTGTTCCAGCGGCGTAGGAGCTAACATTCGTGACTAGCAATGTCTTGCTGCTTTTGGGGAGAGAGATGGTCACAATAGATGTGTTTCCTTGTATTTGTTCATCGGGTCTTTGAGATCCATCGGTGTGGCTTGAAACACACCCCGTCAGCTGCGGAATACATACATTGGAGATGGATGAACGCAGCGATGAGCAACGAAACTGCGCCTTCAAGCTGTACGTGGCATACACGAGTTTGTTATGCATCCGTGTTGAGCAAAACTTAAGGTGTTTCCTCCTAAAGGCGTCAAATTTTTGAACCACATACGCGTCAAAGCCTATACTAAAATAATTTATAAAATTATACTTCATGCACGCCCCAGCAGCGTCCAGCGCATCCCAGTCCAGCGCACGCAAATCTACTATGTCCGCCGTCACCGCCTCCTGTTCTTCATGCCTTCCGCCCTTGTTCTTCTCCGCCTCCGCCATTGTGTCGCCCCTCCGCGTATTAACACTTAAATATGCTCCTGTTTTCTCCGTCCCCGACTTTTGCAGGGTTTGACGTCTCTGTTGTTGTTTTTGCTGTTGCTCCCAAATTGCTGTGAGTGGCACCAGCCGCGCTGTCCATCGGTCAAACGGAATCGCAGGCGCAGTAACAGCGTGCCGAACAAGCGGCTCAATGGTGTTTTCCATGCAACAGCAGAGACCCGAGAGCTTGTGATGCAAGTAGCCGCTGCCGAACCCCATGCAGTTGGAGTAGTCATTGCCTGTTCCAAGCGCAAGAACAGCCACTGCAGGGAGCAAGACACGCCGTTTTAAATGGCCCATTCCAGTCCCACTGGATGCCATCGTCGCGCTTTTGATCATCTCATACACGGCATCCAGCTGCTCCATGACGAAGGCTACCGTGCCGTCACCACCACACACAATGACCGTTCCACGCCGCTCCAACTCAGTGCCGCAACCACCACTACAAGCAGCAGCAGCTGCTGCTGCTGCGTTTTTGCTGCCCTCAATGCCGCCTCTTATGACTGTACTGTTTGAACCCTGACAGCCAAAATGCACGGCGTAGTTGCGAATAGCCTCAACAAGTGGGGCCGGGTTTGCAAAAAGCGGTGCGTCAAGCGTCATAACGCGATTCGCCCCAAGCAATTCACGCATAGAGCGCAACACATATTGAACTATCCCAGTTTCGCCCGAACTGGGGTTTACAACCCCGAACACGTACTCGTAGCCAGTCTCACGTGGCGTAGAAGAGGGTGTCATGCTGCTTGGATGACTCAACACATTGGCATTTTCCGCCGCATCCAACGGTCCACTGGAGAAGGCATTACTCGGCGCCAGTAACGTTGTGAAGTTATTTGCCTCATGTATCGAGTCCGCTAAATGCATAGAGCCCCGCCTGGGGATTATGGACGCCCCTGCATCGTTCTCTTCTAAAGCGCATATTTCCTGTGTTAAGCAGCTGGTCGAGGAATATGCTTGCAGGCACTCCCCTGGAGGCTGCTTCTCACTGTTCAGCTCACTGGTGTCCTGTACAACCACAGATGTCGCTTGCATACACCTCCGTCTCCACAACTACTACCACCAGCACAGTTTTTGGTAGAAACTATAAAGATATATTAGTTATTGAGGGAATGCACTGAGGCTGCCAAGGCCTACCGTTGTGGTTCCTTCCCTCTTCCTCCCTCTCTATCAATCTATTTCTAAACTCGACCTTTATGCTCCTTTGGCGGATTCCCTATGTATTATGCACGTAGTTCCCTGTATTTCGTGCCCAAAGGGCAGTAACGCCGTCGCACGAGGTTGCACGACAACAAAGACTGTGGAGGCCACCCTTTGCACACCTCCCGCCCACACGCGCTGTGTGTGTACGTGAGTGTAGATATGTATGGGTGTCTGTGCTCGCGAAAAGCAAGTAGTACCCAAAACTAACCAAAAAAAATAATAATAATAATAACGTGAAAGGAAGCGGGATAAAAATAATAAATAAAAAGGCAGACCCACGCACGCACAGAACGGAAAAGAAGTGAGTGTGCCGGCCACGTTTTCCTTCCTGGAAGTTGCACGAGGACGAGATGGGGCACAAGCAATAACAATACATGGCACTGAGAGCCATAATCACATACACAGAAAGAAAGAGCAAAAAAAAAAAAACAATAACAATAACACTGAGGAAAAGAAGAGGCAGACGATATCACCGCCAGGGGCCCGCAAGGCCCGCATGAAAGTAGAAGAATGCATTACAATTTACCCGCAGAGCAGCGCATGAGGAGGAGATGAGGGCAACCAGCGACGCCAAATGCATCCAGGCAACCCACACACCCGATCCACTGAGTAACACGCAAACATCAGAACACCCCCCCCCCCCCTGTCACAACCACAACTACAAATTTCCCGTTTTTCTTTTCGCCTCCCTCGCGTCCCTTATGAGTATTATATTGTTTCTTTTCTTCTTGTTTTTTTTTTCATTTTTGAATGTCTTCCCCTGTTGTCACCGCCATCAACAACAACTCCAATGCAGTGTGTGGAAAGGGAGAGCTTATCTTGCTGCTTATGTGACCACGCAGCCAACCGCCCCCCACCCCCTCCCCCCCTCACCGTGCCCATCCGGTTTGTCTAATGGGCCGAGAGAACAAAGAAGCAGCGCAATCTTCTTGAATGATGTCGCTGCTCCTCCAGACCCATTGTTAGGTCAAACTCCGTTTGGCGAAAGAGCGCATCCGCGTATTCAATCACCCATAGCATGGCCTGCGAGAAGCGTTTGCGGAGGCCCGGGCCATGCGTTATCGCACCCGTTGCGGAAGACGCAGCAGCCGATGAGGCGGCAAGTGAGGCTGAACCGGTAATCGACCGACCCAGACGCCACATCCACCTAATGTACGGGTCGTACCAGTCTGAGAATGACCATGCTGTGGAGGTTGTTGAATTGGAAGCTATCCCCCTCAAATTCCCTTGTGGGTCACGCCGTCCATGTTGTCGCTGCTGCAGTTGTCCTTCTCGCCCCTGTTGCGCTGCATGTTCTTCCCGCTTCGCATGCCGGCTGGAAAGCAGTTTGTTGTACTGAGTACCAATATCTCTGATCGTGATGCCGGCAGATGTGCGACCCATGGAACGAGACAGCCGGCACGTGAGGCCAGGAACCTGCTTGAATGGCCGCCAACCCAGACCGGCGTCCAACTCGGTGCGGTGCCAGGTGATAAGGTTCATTCGCAGGCGGGCCGCTAAATCGAGTGACTTGGTGTTCGATGTAATGGAGCAGCACGCACGATGAAGTACGTCCACGTGTGTGGAGACAGTTAGCGCCCTACCAAAGTGACCACTGCAACCACAGTAGACATTGACGCCACTCGCCAGGTCGTTCTTTACAGCAAAGCCCGCCCCGCATCGGAGCTCCTTCAGAGACCACCACCTATAGTTTTCCTCGCCACTTGTGGTGTGCAAAGGACTCTTTCCCACATCATGGTTCAGAGCCTTTGCACCAAGGCGTCCACGCCCGCCACGCATTTCGCCTCTGTCGTCGTCGTACGCAATTTCATCTTCAACCGCAAAAGCAGCTGTTGCCTTCTCGAGACTTCCCTCGTGGTGACTCTGCACCGCACGTGGTTGTGGGTGATGCTTCTCATCCTGCCTGGCGGAGGCAGCGTATCTGTGCGATGGCGAGGCTGCCGCCCACTTCGTCGGCGGTGGTGCGTTTTTTGCGGCGGTTGTCCCACACGTGTCAAGCCCCTCCTCCGACGCAGGTGGTGGCTCCGCCGGGGAGTTTTGAGAGATCAACGAGTTCCAACGACAACTCCGTTCATCTCGCACAAAGATGCGCCAAAACCAACTCCAGTTGAAGAGCAACCTATCAGCCTGCACACACCAATCCGTTCTGGGGGTCACGCCCGTAAGCTCGCACACAGGCAGCGCCGTCGACGGCCACAAACCGAAAAGCTTAACTGCGCCCGCCCACTGCATCCGCCGCCAAATACACTCCAACTGGAATGTGTCCGTCGCGTAAAAACAAAGGCGTCCGACGGACTGTGGCGTTGGTGACGGCCACGCAACGGCTGAAGAAGCAGCGCCGAGCGCAACACCAAAATCCGAAAATAGCCCCGCATTCAAGCTAAAAGTTCCACGAGAGAGCAAAGACGTTGCGGCATACGAATTCACCGTCCAATGACTTTGAGACAAACGAAGATATGCCGTCTTGTGGCAGGAACGCGCTTCCCGTGAACCACGATCAGACACAAGGGGAGCTGTTGAGCTATGCGGCTTTAAGCCCGCCTCCGAGGAGGCCGCAGCGCCGCTCTCGGTCGCGTAAGGTCCGCCTTCCATAAGCTGAGAGCTACGCGCAAAATTTTCTGCGTCATCCGGTTTTTGTCCCCAGTCACGGAAGGGCTTCTTCCTGCCTCCATTCTCGGAGGTGGTCTTCCCCTCACCTGACGAGGGGAAGCTAGATGATACGTCGGAAACAGCTGGGGCATCGCGGCTTGGCGGTGCCCAATCAATGATACTCGCCGCCACAGGAGAGAGCTGAATATCAAATCTGCGATGCAAATAATGTTGGTAGGGCATCATCAGCGCCCTCCACCCACACAGAGAGACACACACACAAAAAAAAAAAACACACACACACAAACGCGCTCGCTCAGGTTCTCCTGCCCCCGCTATCGTCAACGTTGTACTCTCAGCGTACCTTAACGTTCTTGCGCCCCCCACCACCCGTCTTCGTTGCTGTTACGATACTTCCTTGCTAGTTTTGTCTCGAGCAGGCAACAAACCACCTCCCCCCTTTATTTTTTAAAGAAAAAGCAACAGAACGAAAAAAAAAAACAACAACAAGACCATACAACGTCGGAAGAAACCAGTTTACTTCCACAGCTTGCGATATATATAAGGCAAATAAAAAGAATAAATAAATAACAATAATAAAACACACAGACTGACATATGTACACATAGTCCAAAACAACAACGTAGCGAGGAAGATGGCGGTGTGCCACAAAGAGCAACAATAGAGGAAACACAAGCAAATACGTCGTGAGCTCAAGACGATGGCACGACCAGCCACATGAAGAAGGCGTTCGTGGTGTTGACTGCGCTTGTCGCGTAGTTGGGAATCCCCCGCCAATGTGGGAGCACCCTTCTGCGTTCGACCACGATGCGTCCCCAACGGTTCCAGAAACGCGCGTAACGGGGGCACCCGCCTGGTGAGACGGTAGGGTATCCCCACTATGGGCCTTCATGAGTTCCATGTTGAAGGCGGACGTTGGCTTCAACGAACTCACAAAGACGTTCTTCGCGTGATTCCGGTGGATCGCCACCAGGACCCTGGTGGCGTCAACTGCCAGGCCTGGCCCGCCAGATCCAAAAGCACGGCCCGTACGGTCGTGCCAGTTGTCAAACGCAACGCCGCCCAAAATGAAAGGGGGCACCTCACCACAGTTAAACAGTTTCGGGTGCAAGAGAAGGTAATCCTGTGCATCCAAGGCAAACATATTCCCAAAGGGATTGAGCTCATTCTCCATCCTGGACTCCCACCCCTGCTCATCCATGGACGAGTCTGCTGGAACATTCATATTGATGCGGCGTCACGCAATGAACCCCCCTCGATACGACAGGTTGTGAACCTTCTCCACCTCGTCGACACGCCGCACAGTATCAACCGCACTTTCCAAAGAGGTATAGAGAATGTCCACATTGGAGTACACGATGGCCTCCGCAAAGGAATAGCTATCAATCACCAGCCGGAGCAACCCACGGTAGGTGGGCTGGCAATAATCTTCCTAAAGCTCAAAGTCGTCAATGAACTCGATCGAGATTAAGTCGCGCTGCCACACATACTCAGCGTTGGCACAGTGAATGATATTTTGTAATAATGTATCGTCTCTCAGCACTACTGGTTGTATCATGGGAAGTCTCGCCCAGTTTAACAACATCCTTTTCGCGATGATAGAGGAGTCGTAGATGTCTGAGGAACCGTTGGGCACATCCCGCCTCAACGGCTTCAGCGTCCCGAACAAAACTGTAGGGTGCGCACCCATCGCCCGCTTCATGGCAAACTAACAGGCCACCGGAGATAGTTTGTTTTCCGCCAACATGACTGCAGACGCACACGCTTGTTGCTTGAACGCATGCAACTTCCACCGCGTCGCGTCCCCCCACCTCACTGGCATCGCACCACAACTCGTGGCCTCGGAGGCACATGTGGCAGTGGTTGTTCACACCCGATTCGAGGGCAAGTGTGCCACCGCGCAAGACGTTTGGCCCCCACTGTTCCGACGCGGTGACGGCCGTGCTGACGACAAAAAAGGGCTCTTCAGCCGTCACACACCAGGTAGAAGTTGCGGGTTCTTCAAAGCGTCAGTGTACTGGAGTCCCTCTCTCACTGCACCGTCAGTGTCACTCGCCTGTGCGTCGCCCCACGAGAGTCGCCTAGCTACCATGAGGCGCCCTCCTGCTGCAGCTGGAAGAAGCCAGGCAGCAGCCTGCCCTCGGATGCCACGGTTCTCTCATCGATACCGAGAAGGCACAATAAAAAAAAACGGCGGCTAGGAGCAGGAGAAGTACGAAGGCCCGCTGTTTCACGACGGAGTTAAACATCATGAACAGACAAAAAAAAAAAGGGAAGGGGGGGGGGGGTACAAACACTGAGGCCCAGTAGTGGTCATACATCAGACAGTGGGGGAAAAAAAAAAGACAAGAAATAAAAAGGCAGAAAAATCGGAGGAGAGAGAGGCACGTGGCATGTCATGAATATATACATATAAACCACGCACAATGGAAGGCCCCATTCAAAAGAAAATGTGGCACGAAAACCTTCGGTTTACTTCTATTGCGGAGAACAAAATTCAGTACACGAGCCAAATAAACAAACAAACAAAAAAAAAAAAAGAGGTAAACAAAATAAAAAAACAAAAACAAAAACAAAAAAGCAGGAATTGGGCGTTGCAAGGTAAACCATCCAGGCATCGACGAAAGTGAGAGTGAAGACGCAGCCAACACAACCACGGGATTGCTACAGATGGGGACCGTGTACATAGCTCCGTGCCGCACCACCACTCTCACCAGGGAGAGACAACATACACAAAACCGAACAGTTTTTTTTTTCTTTTTTCGTGTGTGTTGTGTTTTGTTGTTGCATAATTTTGTTTTCCTCTTCTCTTCTGTTCCTGCCCTTATTTTTTCCTCGTTTTGCTTTGCTAGTTTATAATCCCCCAGTTATTACTACCCACACGTGTGCCCATCTCCAGTTTCGGCTCACACAAGTTAGTGGTATTAGTAGTATCCCCTGCTTCATCCACAAGTTTTTCATATATATATATATATATATATATATATTCCCTTCTTGTTGTTTACACACGTTTTTTTTTCCCCCACCCCATCCCCCCACCCCCCCCGTTGTGTTTTGCTTTTCCGTCCCCTGCCCCATCCCTTTTTATACTACAGACGTATGGATGAACAATGCTAGCGGGAGATGTGGAGCGAGTCGGCAGGGAAGGGCAGCAAACAGAAAGATAACCAAACACACATGGGGAGAAGGGAGGGAAGGGGCATGATCATTCGATAGCTACCGCGATCCTCCACGCACGGGGAGCCTAATACTATTTCAGCGACTCGAGGTAAGCAATAAGGTCGGCACGATCCTGCGGCTTCTTGATGCCGGCAAACGCCATTTTGGTTCCTGGCATGAACTTCTTCGGGTTCTCAAGGTATACATCCAACACCTCCGGTGTCCAGATCACACCGGAATCCTGGTTTGCCTTGCTGTACACAAAACCATCCACTGTGCCGGATTTTCGACCGACGATCGCGTGAAGGTTGGGCCCCACGCCATTGGCACCTCCTTTTGCTCCGGTGTGGCACTGCGCCGCACGACCCTTAAAGATCTTCTCCCCCTTCTGCGCATTGCCAGGTGGAAGTGGTGCTCTGGTCTTCGGTGGCATATCTTGGACAAGAAAGAAAGCACTTTTAAGCTTGTTTATTTGCTTGCTTTTTTTCTACTACTTGCTTTTATCCTATTAAGCCTAGGCAGGCTCAGGTTTACTGTCCAACACACACACACACACAAAAAAAAAAGAGTAGGATGAGAGAAGCGTTGTTACTGCGGTTGTGGGGGGGCTAAAAAAATAAGGGCAAAGTGCGGGTCATTCCGCATCACCCGTATCGTCCCTTCGCTGAGAAAAGATGTGCGGAGTTGCGGTAGTCAGAGGGTCTCCAGGGGTTACGGCATGTGCGCGTCCGCACGCACGCGCCACCGCCCCTTGCCAATCACACACACACAAACAGACAGACAGACAGAGAGAGAGAGAGAGAGAGAGACGGAGAGGGCGAGACAAAAAAAAAAAGGTCATGTGAGGCAGCTGCAACGTACACGTGAGCGGCACAAATGCAGCAGGGTAAAGACGTCACACACAAGAGAAAAGGGCCGTTATGAGTTCTGTTACAAGTGCGGTGATGCATGAAGGGCTACACGAAAACTGAACAAAAAAAAAAACACGAGATTATGCAACCTCCGGCAAAGATATTAATTCCGCACCCACACAAACACAGAAAGAACCAAACACACCTCATGAAACCAACCGTTTGTGGGCCATAGAAATTCCTGCCGCACCACCCCGTCGCTGCCGCATAGCCAAGTGCCCTCCAACATGACCAGTACCACCACTACTATTACTACCGCCATTACCAGAACCAGTAGAGCCCTGCTTCGCGCGCTGCACCAAATACAACGCCCGCTCGGTGCGCTGCAAACCAACTGCACTCATTGCGACGCCACCAGCCCCACCGCCAAGGAGATCCCCTGCCTCCCCTGCAAGATCGACGCACACGACGGAGCGTGCCACAAGCACGCGGAGTGTCCCAGCGAGCATGCTATCCGACTGCCGACGAAGTTCACCGCCGTTGTTATTGTGACTTTGGTGCCACTTGGGGTCAACCTCGCGCAGCATTTCAACCATCATTGAAAGTGTTTTGGGCCCCTGCTGGGCCGCCAGGCGACGCATGGAAACGTGAATAATTTTTCGCAGTGCAAACCGAATATGAAGCATCCCCACACCAAAATGCATGGGCTCCTCAATGTGTAACGCGGCGTCAGGGCACCCCACCGTGGGAGCGTTAGGCGAAGAAGACGCGTCCATGCCATGAAGCAACCCAGTTGCCGGTGCAGCACTGCGAAATGCTGCAATACGTTCATGTCGTGCATCATCCGCAGCCCGTATCATAGCCCGTGCCTTCTTGTATTCCTCGGCCGACACCTGCCGCATAGCCGCAAAATGCATAGCAGTCTCCATAACCTCCGCCAGGGTGAGGTTGAGTGATGCGAGGGCGTGTTTGTGCGTACGCGTCGCTGTTTCCTCAGACTGGTCCGCCACAAATCGACCCAAAGCCTCAATCTCCCCCTCCTCGTCAGCTGCTTCAGTGGAGGCAGCATCAATCACAGCCGCCGCTGCCGCCGCCGCTGCCGCATCGGATGACATGGGGCCCTCGAGTAGCACATCTGTATGCAAAATACCCAAACTCAATCGACTCTTGGCCGACATTTCCCGCATGCCCATACCCGCGTTACCACCACCGCTTCCACTTCCTCTAGCAGCAGCGGCAGCACATGTATTGCAGCCTTGGACACCTCCTTCTAACGCTGACGCGGAGCTGCGCTTGTCGTTGGCATTAACATTATTACAATTACTATTATTTTTATTATTACTGCTGCCGCTGCCACCACCACCTCTTCGGGCAATGGCAAACCTGGCGAAACGGTCTACTGTGGGGGGCTGACCAAACACGTCGGGGCGAAGGCTCATGCTGCGGTGCAGGACTGTCGCCAACGCATTTTTGCTGACGAAGGCGTCCTCGCGGCATATTGAGGCAAGGAACGGGATAAGAACTTCGTCAGGCACAGAGCCAGCCGTGCCCTGTTGCATGGAGGCCACCGTTGGTGGCGCGAGTGCCTCGCGGAAGCTGGTCCGCTCCACAATCTGACTGCACAGCTCCTCGCAAAACAGACGCAGCGCCGCATTTCGCACGTACGTGCTTGAAAGAATACTCGTTGTTGCCGCCATCAAGGGCGACAAATGAGCATCCGAGCGACGCAGATAAAAGTGCAGAGAGGCGACAACCTGGGTCAGGGTGAAGCTCAAGGCACTGCGGATGTGTTGCGAGAGCACCTCGTTGAAAAACGAGGGTGAGAGAACACACAGCAGCGTGGGGGAGCGGACAAAGAGCTCCGGTCGCTTGGAGCGCCAAGCCTCTAACACCACCGTGTTAAGAGGTGGCAGGTGCGAAGAACGCTCCTTCTGCTTCCCCGTCGATGTCCCACTCAACGACGACATGGGAAGGAGGTCACATGAGAAGCTGCAGATAATGCGATGCACGACGCGGCGGGCAAGTGAAACCCCCAACGGAGCCTCCCGGAGAATCACGCGCAGTGTGTCCTGCAGGGTAACCCCAACCATCAGACGTAATTCATCCGCGTAGAGAAGCGCCTTACGCGCGTGGTCATGGTTGTTGTCTGGGGCCGTGGCAATGCTTGTAGCGCGGTGAGTTATCAGGTCGGCGTGATCCATGAGCGTCAGGCTAACGTTTAAAAAGTGCAGCAACGTATTCTCCAGCAGGTTTGCGTTGACACTGTCTGCCTCGGTCTGGCGAGTATCCGCACGCAGCTGACGCTCCGCCCAACGCGCCTCTGCATCGGGGCTACCGATCTCACCCCACTGGGCCGCATCTCCTCCCTCCTCATCAAGTCCATGACGACCATGTTCCTGCCGCTGCCGCACCCCATCCCGCAGCTCGCTGTCACCAAGCAAACGAAAGCGATGACAAACGTGCACGGTGAGGGCAAGAAGATGCAGATACAGACACGATGAACGCATATATTCAAAGACACCGTGCTCTGCCGAGCCAAATGCCTTCTCCACCTCCTCCCCATCGCACAATACGTGAGATAGAGCCTTTATGAGCGACTGGCGATCCATGGAGGTTAAAAACCACCCCGCCACGTCAGTAGCGTGGGCGCAGCCCACCGGGAGACGCCGCCGCTGGTACAGCCGTGGGCCGAGTTGGTGGGGCTGCTGCAGGAATTGTATGACATTCATCGTATTTCCATCCCTTCGTGGACGCAGAAGAAAGTACTGCCTCGCCACGTACGTCGTGACTACCCTAGCTAAGTTCTCCAACTCCACCTCACCACGCGGTCCCCGCGGAAGATCGCTGAGAAGGGTGAGAAGAACATCCAACGGCACCGGCGGCTTCTCCTGCGCGTGTCGATGTTGCTTCAGTAGCTGCTCGTAATCGCGGTGAATTTTCCCACGCGACCTCACCCCCACTCGATCCCCCAGCAGGCCACTGATATCATCATGGGGTGAAAGCTCTGCATCGCATGGGATGGCAGTCGCGTCGCGTTTCGAGAGTTGAGCCATGACATTATCCCGCAAAGAAAAAAGCGGTGTGGCAGCCTTCACCGTCGCTCGGCCGTCGCCCGCGCCGCCGTTCGCGTCCTTCTCCCCCAACCGCACAAACGAGCGACGCTGACGTACCAGCTGCAGGAGCTCGCGCTGCAGCTCCTCAAAGCGGAGACTGTAGGGTTCGAGGAACTCCCTGCGCCACTTCTGGCTAAGCTGAACCCACAAGACACGGCAATTCTCCAGCGGCAGCGGGGATCGCCGACGGGCGAAGAGGTCAAGGCTACCAAAGATTAGCTCTGCGTAGGGGAAGGCGACAATCTCCGTCAGTGTGCATCGCGTAAACACAGCCGCCACGCAGTTAAAATGTGTTCCAAGGACTTTGGTGGTCTGCGGAATGGAGACTGTAGCGTCAACCATCACCGGTGTCACCGATGACATCTGTACCCGACGACACTGCCGAATCAGTGCCTCGATAAGGTCGCCGTTGGAAACCTGCTTTCTCCGGCCCCCTGCTTCCTTCTCCTCCTCCTCCTCCTCCTGCAGGAGATTGGCGGCATCCATGGAGACAAGCGTGCTGGTGGTTAGCGAAGCCGGCAGCTCCATCGTATCAACGCCAATATCGAGCAAAGACTCATCCACCGCCTCGGTGCCGCTTCTGCCGCCCTCTAATGCCACATCGCGCATTTGTTTGCTCTGCACTAATGCCGGGTCCTCCGTGACGCGGTCAAGCATCGACGCGGTATTCTCGCACGCCCAGTTCAACACAAAATCAGCGAATCGGTGTTCTGCCCTTCTGGCGGAGGCCACGCTTGTCAGCTCCTTTTCCAAGTCCAAAAACGACTCAAGAAGAAGCTGCAGCTCGTCTCTTGACGGCACACGCAGCGCCGCCGCCGGACTCACATTAGGTAGCTGCTTTTGCTTTCGTCCACGCGGTTTCTTTGACTGGCCCACCTCCGTGCACACCACACGCCAGACGCGGTGGATAACACGGCCAGCAGGCTCGTAGCGAGCGGAAGCCGACGCAAATGCACGCAGAGACGTGATGATGGCTGTGAGGTCTGTGCGCTGCCGCATGCCAAGGCCGAGTCGCATGGCCACTCGATGCGACATCTGCAGATCGCTCAGTATCGTACGCACGCTCTCCGTCAGTGTGTCAAAAAGCGGCTCTGCACTCTTCTCCTCACGGCCGCCGCCCTCAATGCACGCCTCTACCAGTTCTCCAATGGTGGCTAGCAGAGACTCCGTGAGGCGTCGCAGGTGACCGGTGAAACACACGCGGCCGTGGTCGATGGAGACCACGCGTCCCACCAATCCCGCAACGCAGAGACTTACCCACAGCACATACGCACGTTCTGCACGAAAGCGGTCCCACATGTCCTCAGGCAAGACAAGAACGGTGCGCACACACCCGTGCAACACATGAAACAACGTCTGAAGTGCCAGCAGGAGTACCTCGCGAAGTTCATCGCCAAGGATGTCCTGCTGCAGCGCACAGCCACGAACAACGTCAAGCACGTTGTCAAAGCAAGTAACAAGGCAGCCAAGAAAGATACGAAACTCACGCTGTGCCTCAGGGGTGTTTGAGGCGGCCGATGCCGTAAAGTACGTCTCTCTACCCTCTCCGATGATTCCCTCATTTTCTTCGTATTCTTTCCTCCACTTATGTCCTACCGCCTTCCCCTCCTCCTTATCATCATCATCTGCTTCCGGCTGCCTGGCGAGCTCCACCCCGCCGCGTTGGAAAGGCGGAGCCCGGTACTTTGCAGATGCACGCTGCACAAGAATCACCGCTTGCTTCATGGCAAACAACATTGTACGGTATTCACCACGTGTAGCGTGTCTTAGAAGCCCATGTAGCGGGGTTCCACGGTCAAAGCCAAGCAGTGTCACAGGCGACTCTGACATGAGGTCTGAGAGGCAGAGAACACTCTTCAGAAGATTGTGCGGCAGGCGCGGCGTGGCCGGGAGAGACAAGGTACGAAGTTGCGAGAGAATCGCTGTCGTCGCCACATCTCCCACGGAGGTTGTCGTTGCCAACGGGCGTTTTCGCTGAATCCTCAGCGCCGTTTCAGCAAGGTTGAAGGCCCACATCACCATCGTCCAACTTCCGGCGGAGCTGAGGTAGCCCATGTAGTCAAGCAGCACCAACGGCGCCGTCTCGACACGCGTCAAGGACGCCATCGCATTCTCGCGCCGCGTGGTGTTTGCTGTTTCGGCGGAGGATCCGTCCAGCGGGGCACGGGAGAGCCTCTCCTGCACGCGCAGGTAATGCTCAATGAAGCGAACCAGGTAGCCGAGAACGTGGGCACTGATAGATGTGTTCGCCATGAAACTCAGGCACTTTACGGATTCCTCCAACAGTAGCTTTTGATCGGCAGTCGACACACGCTGCGCGTTCTGTAAGTAATGCTGTAACGCAGCAACGCAGCTGCCCTCGCGATCGCTGTAGAGCGGTTGTACTCGTGAGAAGGAAAGCAGACTGTTACTCAGGTCAAGCACGTGCAGGTAGGAGTAGCCACTACCCCGCTGCAGCAAAAACGAAACGCTACCGCTGCACTGCAGCACCTGCGTGCATTCGATGAGGGGTAGCTGTGCCGTCGGTAGACCGTAGTCGCTGGCCTGTTTCCCGCCCCCGCGACGCACCTGTCGCAGGCAATACACAGCCACCCCAATCAGTAAATCGCTATCGTCATTTCGCAAGACCACCGACAGCGCCAGCTCTGGCCAGGACGCAAACCGTGATAGCTCGGCGAGTACAAAAAGGGCGGACTCACACGCCGCAGCATGTGTCTCTAGTGTGTCCTCCTCCGCGCTCTTCGCAAGGCCAAGCAGCAAAGCAGGAAGAAGACGCTTCATCAGGACGTTATCACCAAACTGCATCAACTCCTGTTGATTCGTCCCCAGACGAATATGGAGCTCAAAGAGCGCGTCAATAAAACTCGCGTATCCGCAGAGAAGCAGCAGCTCCTTGTCCGCGGTAAGCGCAGAGAGAAGAGATGAAAATGTCTTTGATGCCCATGCACGCAATGCCTTCAGCTCATTCTCTGTCAGCGTCGGTGACCCGTGAACGTTGCCATTGTTCTTCAGTAAGTGTGCCACATCGCGAAGATTGGATAGAATCAATGCCCCCGTCCACTGCTTAGTGACAGGAAAGAGATGCAGAGCCGCCGCAGGTGCCGTAAGACATTCCAACGCCGTCGTTGTGGAACGCTTCAGCCAATCTAAACAGCCGTGTCGTCGTGTTCGCTGCGCCATTAGATTCATAAGATTTTCCTCAAGTACGGCAAGGAAAGGAAGGTTGTATGCTGCATGTTTTTGCAACAAAAATGAAGCGCTACTCCGCAACCACCAGTTACTAGCAATTGCATCCGAGTAAAAGGAATTCCGCAAGAGGGTTCCCTGCGTGCCTGCAACGATGGCAACGCCCACCGTGCGACGGATGTTGCTGTCGCGTACGAGCAGCGTGCCAGCCATCTCGTACGTGCGGCGCACAGCGGCAGCCAGGGTGGTGCAAAGATGCTGCAGACTCGCCGCCACAAACGGTGGAAACATCACCTCGGAGGCATCATTGCGGATCGTCTCGGTGGCCCGTTCCACAGTTACGGCATCCCCCAGCTTCTCCTGCTGCGCCAACGGCGTTATTCGTCGTGTTAACGTCATCTTTTGTACGCGGCAATGCGCCATCAGCAACGTCAACCACATCATCTCCAACGCCGAGCTGCGGTGGTAGGCCTCTACCGCGTAGTAATCCGAGAGCTGCAACACGGCATCCTTCGACACGACGAGGAGGTCAAAGAGAGGACTGTTGCCTGTCGCGTCACTCGCTGCCCCAGTCGCGGGGCGCTCCAGTACCTCATTGGTCTCCCACATCCGACGGGAGGAGAAGCGGGAGGAACTCCGCTGGGACTCCGTGGAGCTGGGGAGCAGCACGCCCTCCTTCTCGTCCTGTTTTTTAAAGAGTGATCGCCCCCCACGATGTCGTCGCTGTCGTGCATCACTAACGTCATCTGCCCCCGCATCACCGCCGCCGGAAACCTCCTCGGCGTGCTTTACCGTCAGCGCCGCCCGTCGCTCCTCAAACGCTCCCTCGTCAAAGTACAGCATGGAGCTCAGCATGCTGTACAACTCCGTCTGCACCGTCTTCAGCTGCCTGGGGTTCGTTTGCCCGCTGCCACAAAGGTGCTGTTCATGCAGCTGCGCCGTTACATCCGAGTGGCCTTCAAGCACGATGGGAAGCAGCCGCAGCCACCAGAAGACGCCCCCAACGCCGTGAAGGTTCAACGTGGACTGATGACGCAACCAGCACTGCCGCATCGTGCGCACAATCGTGACGGTGCAGCACTCGTCATCCCTTGCCGCGCCACCAGCGGCCTCCGCCTGCGCCTCCGCGGCCCTCGCCAGGAGTAAAATTGGGACCATTTTAAAGTATGCGCCACAAAACGACAGCAACGCGTCTGCCAACTCCCCCTTGTATGCCGCCGAACGTTGATCCTCACGATCAGAGGCACAACAGCAGTGAAATGACTTCAAAACCAGAGCCTCAAGGCCCTTCAGTGACGCGGCATGTCCATCTCGCTCTTGAACGGTAAACACCCGCCTCTCCAGCTCGCGCATGACGCACTGTGCCACCCCTGAAAGATGACGTGAATTTTCGGTGGTCCTCACCTCCCCACATCCCTCCGTTGCGTTAGGTAATGCCATTGGCGTCCGCCGCTCAGACTGCAAGAGCTCCTCCATCACACGGCAGACCAGTGCCGCACGCCACAGAACGTTTGTTAGTGTATCCTCCATACCATGCACCCCCCTGTCGTCTCTTTGCTTAACTCTGTGATGACGCCGCTGCGGCTTCGTCGTGACGGCAGGCAAACATAAGGTGTCTAGTGTATCTAAAAAAAACCGCACCGAAGCGTGCAGTGCTGTTTCGGTGACTGATTCTCGCCCGATGCGCGCGCACGTGGCCAACGCGCACGACAGCAGCACGTGCCACTCCCGCAACTCGCCCCATAGTCGTGCCTGGCGGCCCAGTGGAGCCACAACGGCCTCCGCCATCTTCAGCGGCGGCAGCGTCATTGTCACGTGCGACGACGAAAACTCCGGTGACGCCGCTCCTTTTCGCGCCTTCAATGTCACGGCAAGCAGTGCACACAGAAGCCTAATACTTTCCTCCAGCGTTGGGGTCTCAGAGGCACTCGCAGAAAAGGCCATCGTGCGCCTTTTGCGTTGGCCGAGTCAGCTCACTCCACTCCACTTCAAACAGACCGGTTGCGTCCGCGGGGTGAATCCGCGGGGGCGGCGGGGGCTGCGACGTACCCGGTTCTCTGCTCCACTTCCTTCCTCTCCCCGCGCCTTGTGGTACCTCCGTCCTCGCCGCCCCCATGAGAAGCGCCTCCTTTGCCCGCCACAAAAGTTGCTGCAGAAGTTGCCCCATCTCCGGTCGCTGCGGGGCGGCGGTGGTGGTAGTGCGAACGGCGTCAGTGGCAGTAGCAGGCCCAGCGCCGCTGTCGTTGTGGGAAGTGGCGCGGACGTCCGCCGTGAGGCTCCTGTGTTGCACAGCAGTGACGACGCTGACGTACGTCTGCAGCATCGTGATGACGGTGGCGTCTACTTTGCGGAGTCCCCGCCATGCGCAAAAATGTTTCGGCATGTGCGCAGTGAGTGAGGCAATTCGCCACAGCTTCCCTCCTTCCCACCGCACAGAGAGTCACGTAGCTTTCTCTATCTCTCTCTCTCTGTGTGTGTGTGTGTGTGTGTGTGATTATGTGTGGGTATGTGGAGATTTATATGCACAGCCCGTGCCCCCTGCCCCTTATGTGCTAACGGCGCAGCACGCAGGAAGTGAGAAAAAAAAAGAAAAAGAGCAAAAGAAACAACCACACCAAAAATACTGACGATAAATAATAAATAATAATAATAATAAAATCATGTGACTGGTTTTCGCCATTTTTGCTTCAGCTTGAAAAAACAGGAAAAGTGGGAGTTGGCGAGAGCTTCCCTCCTCGTTCGGTGTCCCCCATTGCTGCCTTCCACATTGCGTGCAAAACGGTCCACGCTCCTCGTGGAGTCGACGACAGTCATCACATGAGCACCAATTAACAATTCACGTCTTATACGAAATGTCCTTCACAACTCACACACACACATACACACTCCTGTCCCAAGCTTTAAATGTTAGTTTTACGCTCCTCTTCTTTTCTTGTTTGCCTGCACCCCCCACCTTCTTCACGGCAGCGGCGGCAAAGTCCTCCGACTGTGGCCCCCGGCTGTCCCCCGCACTACTCAAAACTATGCTCCAGCACATCCCGCAGCACCGCAGGGTCTGGGGTCACCCGCACACACGCCGTCCCCACCTTTGGCCGCTCGCCCACCATGATGGCGGAACTAATCGACTGCAGCTCGTCGCTCAGTCCCCGACTCACGGCGGTGTGCAACCACCGCCTCGACGACGCAAACGTCACCTGGAAGAGTGGACTCGCACTCTGCGAGATGACGCCGGTGAAGTTAAAGTTCTCCCACATGCCGCGGTGCGTGGCGGCGTCAGCGATGAGCGTCAGATGGCGGTGATCGACGGAGTACCGCTTAAAGAGCTTCGACAGCTCGTCGTAGAGAGCGCGGTACGCCGACTCGACGCCAAACCAGTTCGCCATGTCTCGAATGTCCGTGGAGCGGGCCTGTCGCACCTTGATTGCTCGCGCGCCCAAATTGAAGAGGGAGAGGAATGATAAGACGTGGCGCATCTTCGCATTGGCGCCTTGAAAGAGGAGTTCACCGCTCGTTGCGTCATCGGCTTTGCGGGTAAAGGTCACTGCAGCAAACTGCGGCAACCACGAGGGCAACGTCTGCTGCTCCAGAGCGTCGTCTACGACGTCGGGAATGACGACAATGATGTGCGGCGGCATGCGCACGACGATGTTCACCACAAAAAGATTATCGGGAATAGTCGCAACGCCGTCGCGATCCACGGCAACTCGACTTAACGGCGCCACGTCAAGCACAAACTCCTTGCCGCCGAATGTGGAATGCAGCGGGGCAAATGTGTCGTAGCTGACTTCCCCCTGTAAAGCAACGTTCCTTTTCATGCCACTGTTATCGTCCTCCTCGCCATCTTCGTCGTCCTCCGCTTTATGTGTTCGGCGCTTGCGGCCGTGTTGACCGCGCGTTGAACGTCCAGCCGTGTCGCCTCTTCCCTCCCCTTCCGCTGCGTCCGCGCCGTCGTCATCAGCATTGTCGTTCTCTCCTTCCTCGTCCTCCTCCTCCTCCTCCTCGTTGTCCTCGTCATTATTGCCGTTGTCGAATGCGTCTGGCACATCGGCGCCACTGCGTTGGCTGCGGAGGGCCGGTGACGCCCCGTCAACGACTGCGCTGTTCGTGACATCGCTACCATCCTCACTGAGGGCCTCGTCCTTGTCGACACCACAGCCGCCTTCGCTGCCATCGTTATCATCGCCATCCACAGCCGCCGCCGCAACAGCAGCAGCAGCAGCGTCCATCAGGTCATGCTGATTAAGACTCATCGCTGCGGCATCACCGCCGTCCTTATCATCCCGTGTGCGACCGCGCAGCGCCCTGATGATGCGCTTTGCGAACTGTCGCAACGCCTCCGTGAAAGACTGCAGGTGCTCACTCGGCGACATGCACATGCGTGCCCGGCTATCGTCCAGGTGGGACCGTGAAAAAAGCAAGGCAAGTGTCACCACAGACGCATCCTTGCCACGTACCACGTGGTAGTGGTACCCTTTGCCACCCAAGCCGCCCATGCCGCCCCGCGCAAGACAGTCCCGCAGCCGTGTCGCCACACCGGCACGCAGTATGCGTGCAATGGCAGCCTCGTCAGCTGGCGTCGCCCTTTCTACGGGTACAACCACCGCAGCGTTTTGAACAGAAGCGTGAATAAGCAGCTCACGGAGACGCGGAATACCTTCCGTCACGTGCGTCACCGTTGAGCCGGCACTGTGGAATGTGTTGAGGGTCATTTGCGTGGAGGGCTCACCGGCGGCCTGCGCCGCAAGAAGACCGACAGGTTCGCCAGGATCACAAAAGGCTCGTACGCGTCTGCTAGTGGCAAGCTCTGAGAGAACGTCACGGTAGTACGCAATATTATCCCCACGCTTCTCCGCGAGTTTCTCATTTACACGCCCCTGCGCCTTCCACCGTGCCAACTGTGAGACGCGCTGAAAGAGTGGAAATGTCGCCTTGGTGCGCAAGTAGTCCTCAAGACTGTCATGGATGTGGCGCGGGAGTGGATTCTCACGTAACTGCTGCTCCCGATGCAACTGTCGTGCTTGCTCTTGATTGTTGTTGTTATTACGATTACTGTTGTGTGTGCGTTCTTCTGTCTCCTCGTCGTCTTCGTCCTCCTCCTCGTCGGTATTGTTGTTATTACTATTATTAAGATTATTGGTGTTTGTGTTACTCCACTTGTTGAGATTCACACTCGTGCGTGGTCGTTTACCACGCTGCACTCTCGTAGGCATCTCCACCTCGTCACCCGGCTCCGGTCGCCGTGTCTCGCTGGCCGCTTCACCCGTGTCCACACCAAACCGTTTGCCGAAGTCCGTGAGGTTTTCCTTCGATGTCTCCCACGAGGTGAGGGTGGAGGCCTTGCACGGGTCAAGACCGTCCCCTCCGTACGTAAACTGCACGATGCTGTCATTTGAGTCACGCACGGAGTGGTCCCAGTGCACCACAAGGCTTTCAAGGCCTTTGATAAGGCAACGCTGCAGGTGCCCCGAGCGGGACGTCTTGACTGCGGTATCAATAAGGCCGTCACGACCGGCCATAGCATGGATCGTGTACTCGGGTGGTCGAATGCCTGAGGCAAAGCGTCCAATCGCATAACCAAAGGAACGGGCTCGGCGCTCATGGGCAAAAAAAGCAGGTAACGTTTTGGCCGAATTCATACGCTTTACGCGTCGTCCGTCGAAGAGTTGCTGGCCGAGACCAAGCGCCATCTGGGTTGCATTGGCGTTACTTCCCTTGGCGCCAGAGGTGGTCATCATGAGCAGGTGATTGCGGGGAAATGGCACCACCATACGACCCGGGATAAACTCCTGCTGCAGCTTCGTGGCATATTCCATAATCTTCGTCATGGCAGCTGCCTCGTCATCGGGGAGGTGCAGCGGAGCCTCGTCCAGTTGCCGCAGCATCTGGTAGCGACGCTCCTCCTGAACCAGACACATATCATCCATCCCAATAGAAAACCCTTCGCGTTGGAGGCTTTGTGAGAGAATGCGTCCCAGAGCTCCAAACAGCTGTCCCACCTTGTGTGGTCCATACAACTCATGCACAACGTGAGCAATTGACATGTTAGAGGCACCGAGTTGCTTCTTACACATGAGTCCCATCAACAGCTCGCTATTCATAAAGATCAATGCGTCATCGTCCATCGTTTGACGCGTCACCGTCTGCACAACATCAGACCCCGGAATTGTGTGATTATAGACACTCGGCTGAATAAGGGAGGTTCCCCGCAGGGAAGCCCCTCCACCGTTGACGCGCATCCACCTCGGTCGACGCCCTACACCACTTACGTAACGAATGACGACGGAAATCAACTGTTTCCCCGTCCACAGTGGTCGAGGCAGCAGAATCGCTGGTACAGGAATGAGATCCGACAGTGTAACGTCGTTCTGCTGTCGCAGGTAGGGTGCCAGGCCATAATAAACCAGCTGAACAAAGTTCGCATGCTCGAGAAACTTGTCACGTAATGTTAGCATGACACCTGCCGCGACGTGGTCCTGGATAAGCCCACGAATCGGCTTCCCTGAGGTGGGGATGAGGTAGTTGAGGTTGGCATCCATCAGGCCATCCAATTCCGCCTTGGCCTCAAGGCTCTGCGGGACGTGAACGTTCATCTCATCTCCGTCAAAGTCGGCGTTAAAGGAGCTGCCATTCACGTAGTGAAAGCGCAATGTCTTGTGTCCAGAGAGCACCTTGACGCGGTACCCCATCATACTCGCCTTGTGCAGCGTTGGCTGACGGTTAAACACCACCCGATCCCCGTCCAAGATATGGCGATAGACAATCAGCGTAACACCGCTCTGCGCCATGGCAAAATACTTGGCAGCGTGCTGCCGCCGGGTTTGCTCTGGCACATCAAGTTCAATAAAGCGAATTTCTCCGTTCGTGTGCCGTATCTCCAGATGAGTAGCACCGGGGTAGCGACGTGGGCCATTGGTGACACACCGCTTAAGGAGACTCATACGGGCAGGGGCGTAGCATGTCACCTGTTCAGGGAAGGAGAGGCTTCGAGCAAATGGTCGAGGCAGCAGGACTTCGTTTGGCTCCACCAGTAAATCCGGGGAGATGACAGAGCGACAGGCCTGATTCACACGTTTCCCCATCATGTTCATGCGAAACAAACCCTCCTTCTTGGCAAAGGTGCCCATAATGTCCTGGTACACCTCGTTCACCTTCACCTGCAGGTTGCGTAGGTTGATCTCGTTCGCAATCTCCTGGGCGGTGGTGAGGAGGTTGTGGTCCGGCGTGGAGTTGTCCCGCAGCACCTGATAGCACTCAATTTGCTCCACAAAGCCAAGGATGTCGGAGAGGGCACGCGTCTGCGTATCTGGAGAGATGGCGCCGCCATCCTGCACCTGCACCCCGGAGGAGAGGCGCAGCGGCAGCGGCGGGACGAGGATGCGGTCCAGGAAGAAAACCTTGTACATGTCCCGTGCGGGGAGTGGGGTAGCGTACGAGGTCCCCACGGAGGGTTCCCCGAGGTGTGGAAACAGCAGGCTCAGGAGGAGTTCCTCACGCTGGCAGAGCTGCTGCAGATGCTCGCGGATGTGTTGATTGCGGAAGTACGTATGACTTCTCTTATGCAACTTGTTATTTTCCTCCCACTCCCGCAACTGGGCCTGTGAGAGGAGGGCGTTCGCCACATTCACTGACGCACTGTTCCTCGCAAAAAAAAAGAAGAAATGCCCGTTTCGCTTCGTGACGCGTGGAGAGATGCCGTTGCAGTGCGAGCAAACATTCACGTACTCCTTAAGCTCTCGAAGCGCCTGCCGAACAATGCCGTTGCGTACATCGATCGCCCCTCGTCCCCCAGTGACTTCGGGGGACGATTGCGTCTTCTCCGAGGCAGACGCGGGTGTGCAGCGCTGCAGAATACGTTCCGTGTGCTCGTCCAGCAGCGTGACGTCGTTAACGACCTCTTCGTTTGCCGTGTGCATCCGCCGGTGTCGCGTGTCGTATCCCCGTGCGTTGCTGACGACATCCAGCAGGTGCAACGCCTCCCCAATAAGTCCGTGATCAATCAGTCGCAGCGCCTGGCGGTAGCGTTCCACGTCAAAGAGCGGGGCACGAAACCTATGGCAGAAGAAACACTTCGCCTGCAGCAGCTGCTCAACCTCCTCCACTAGGTGTGGGTTCATGACAAACAGGCGTACCCCGCTCTGCAGCGGGTCACCTGGGTGCAGACGCGGCATGCCAACAAACCCAAAGTGCCCTTGGCAGCGCTCGTTGCCGTACTTCCCCGTGATACTTGCGGCGCACGTCTGGCAGGAGTGGGGCGGAAACGTGCGCACGTCAAAGTTTCCCATTCGCAGGTCGTAAAAGGTGGCGTGTTCCTCGCCGTTTCGAGCCACAGGCCGCCATGGAGCGGCCTTCTCCTCCTGCCCGCACCGCGTGCGCACCTCAACAAAAGCCATGCGGACCATGTCATCTGGCGTGAGCAGAGAAAGGGAGACAGCCACCTTCTCCTGCATCACGCGGCGTGTCTTAAGATCGCCAACATATGCGTGGAACGGAAAGGCAGTGATGAGCGACATGGTGTTGTCCTACAAGCCGGGTTCAATTCCGCTGATGTCTTCGTTGATGGACCGCCACTACTGCCGCTCCAGCTGCTGCTGCCGCACTGCGTTACACCCCTGTGTCACTTGGGACGCTCCGCACCTTCTGTTGCGCCTGCTGCTGGCCGGATGGAAGGGGATGTGGGGAAGGGAAGTTTACCACTGACGCACACACAACCACCTGGAGCTCGGTGCCGTGACTTCACTTGCCTTTGTGGTGTTTGTGTTCGCCCTTCCCTTTTCCCTTTTTATTCTTTTTCTTATTTCCTTGGGGAAAGGGAGACGTGGAAGTTTGTGTGTTGGTGCGACTTTTCCGCGGGCAGACATCAAGAAAAAGGGCAATACAGTTGGCCGGTGTATTTCACTGGACAGCCACGAACTGAGCGAAGCAGGCCAGACGAAACAAGTACGTGTAGGCGCAGAAGGGAGGAGGGAGGGGGAGGAGAAATGGCAAAAGGCAAGAGGTACAGGTGAGGTGCACGCGCAGCAAGCTATCAGCGACGTGACCGTATACATACACGCATGCAGACACACAGAAATACGTGTAAGCACGTATGCATGCAACTCAAGACAAAAAAAAGAAAAAGGCAAGATACGTACAACACAAAACGCATACGTATGTATGTATATACGTATGCGCATTAGAGAAGGAAAGCCACACACACACACACAACAGATGCGTGCTAACTTACTTACGCATACAAACGCATCCCTTCCTCCTTCTCCCCGTGTGCATCGGGAGGGGCGTATTGCAAACAAAAAAGAAAAAAAAAAGGTTGTGTGGCAGTGGCGGTGCACTGGGCACTCATTGGCCCTCCCTCCCTCCCTCGCTCCCTCCCTGGCATTGCGGCCGCTCTTCGCTCAGGAACCCAGCAAACAACAGGGTTAACCTAACAAAAAGAACGCTAAATAAATAAAAAGAAAAAAAAACGTAGCAAACATTTCAGCTACTTACCGTTATTTCTTTTCATATATTATTATTATTATTATTATTATTGTTACGATTATTTTCCTTCGATTGTTGTCCCTCTCTTCATGGCAGCTTCCCCCTCCCTTGTGAATCCTCTACCGCATGCACGCTTTTTTGCCCCCCCCCCCTCCCCCGTCCCCGGCCAAACACCACATAGTGCATTAGCATAGTTATATATATATAATCTTCTTATTCGCATGAAGGCGTGTTGCGTGTGCATGTGTGTATGTATGTCTGTATGTATTTCTGTATGTATGTATGTATGTATGTCTGTATGTGTGTATGTGTGCCGCCGAAGACTTGTTCTGTGCAGTCGTTTTGCTTGCAATCACTTCAACCTTCGCGGCGCCCCACGTCGGCCGCGTGCGTGCTCCTTCAGCACAGCCCAGCCTGGGTACTTGTAGCCGCCAAGCGCCTTCTCGAGTGCAATCGCCACCCCAATG
>NW_021705933.1:0-4276 GCF_003719475.1 Trypanosoma rangeli
GCCGAATGCGAGGCCACCGGCGGCGAAGGGGTGCGCGAGGATGGGGGCGCCCACAGGCCTCCTACTTGGGCCCTTGGCGGCAAAGGCGCAAAGCCGTGGGCCAAAAGCTGGCTACCGTGGGGCACCGCAGGTGAGCCGAGAAAGGGGCGGAGAAGGCCTCGTGTATACGGGCCCTCGGCGGGCGGCGGGAAAGGAGGACCGCCACCCAGCGGAACAGGCACGGAATCGGCACGTGCCGCCTGCGCGCCGCCGATGTTCGGCCGCAGTTCTCGGGCGTTCTGGACAGGGTGCCGCGCAAGGCCCAGCCGCTGCCGCCACCAACCAACAACGCGCCATGGGTTGTGCCTGCTGGTTTTGCGCACTCCCTTTTTGCGGGGCGCCACGCTCGCCGTCCTGTGAAGGGGCGCGCTCGGAGGATGCGCGAACCACACTGCCAGCTCCACCCCGATGTTGATTGCGCGTGTTCCGCTCGACGTTTGCGTACGGCAAAGATCCTGCTCGTGCCGGGGCGTGTTCGCTGGGGTCGGGCCTTGGCGGCACTCGTTTCCTTAAGTTGCCCCCGCCGCCGAAGGGTCTCTGGTATCTCGGGTCGTTCGCTTCTTTGTGGGGCGGCCGGCGCGGCTTCTCAAAGGAAATGCCAGCACCGGGAGTGTTTTTTTTTTTGTGACCGTGGAGGGTGGGAGGTGAAAAAGTGACTCCAGATAGTGCGCGGACGCCTGCCCGGATCCGCAGAGAAGCAGTTTTTCCGTCCTTCAGGGGCCGGGGAAGATTTGCCAGCGCCAGTAGCGCTGGCAGACAGGCGGCCGGGGGCAGATATGAAGAGTGGTTTTCCCTCTCTGCCTTTTTCAAATTTTTATTGTTGGCTCGATTGACGGGATAACATTGCGATGGTACCAGTATCGAGTGTTTGCGAGGTTTTTTTTCTTTCAAGATCGTTTCGGTAGAAAGAATTTATCACAATTTTGATTTGTTAAAAATAATGGCGAATGGACAGAGAAGGGGAATCACACAAATTAATAGCGAGGCAGCAAATAAATTTGAGCACGACTTTTTTTTTGCGACAATAATAATAATGGTCATATTATTTTTACCAATATCGCTGATAACAGTAATTATGGTAATAGTAACAAGAACGATGCTGATGCTACTACTGATTACAACAATAATAATAATAATAATCATCATCATCATCATAGTAATAATAATCACAATGTTCATAATAATAATGAAAATGATAATATTGATAATATCAATGATGATAATAATAAAAATGTTAACACTATAGATCATGTTTGTGTTATTGGCTTATTTACCACCCATTCATTTCTAATAATACTAATATTGAACATAATATTAGGAGTGAGACTATTGTTTGGTTGCGGTATTTAGGGATCAAGAGAGTCTGCAAAGAGTTTGTCGCATGCACTTGTTAAAGTCCTTGCTGATACAGTTTCTAAGGAGTTGTTTTGGATAATATTCGCTTGACACTTTTGTGTTTGTTGTGCGTCGGATAATTGGCTTGCGCACTTCAACATAAAGTTGGCTAAAACAATTTGTTGCGAGATGAATGTTGTGGTTATTTGTCCACATTAAATAGAGAGGCTAGAACCCATAACTGGATTTGGCAGAAGGTTTTCCTGCTGAATTTGTCCATTATTGGAGTTGGTGCATCGAAGTTTGTGTTTTTTCAGGAAGTCACTTCAGAGATGCGCTTTGAGGTGTCGTGAGACTTGTGGGCTTTGGGTTTTATGGAATAGTAGTACTGGTTTGTTTAACGCTGGGTTGGGCACATCTGGTGATTTTTATTTACATAATCAGTGACGTTTGTTAATGTCGGATACAGTCATTTTGGAGAAATGTTAGGAATATTTACGCGTTTATCTTTCTTGCGAGGGGGCCAATAACATCACATATGTGACTGTATACACGCTCTTGATTCGTCTATAAAGAGAATACATGACTCTTTGGGCCACATATGAAAACTACTTCCTGAATTGCGAGAAGCAAAATATCAAATGTCAGTCTTTATGTGGCCTTATTTTCATTATCACAGCCTTCTGTTTTACCCAACTAATATTTAGTTATTTTGATACCAAGAAAATGCATCAGATGTTACTGTTTAATAAATATAAACGGGTTGAAAAGCTTCATTTACTTATAGATAACATGATTTTTTGAAGCTGCATCTTGTATATATCCATCACGCCCACTGGCTCCACAAAACTTCCATGTACGCATTCAGTCACGGGCGTAAAAATTAAATTACCATTATACATTGGTAGATGAAGCTTAACTTTTTTTTTTGTACTTCTCTGTGTTGAAGGTAAACCTCAAGTTTTTTTTTATACTGGGGAAAACGGTTGTGACGTCACACGTCACGCTTGATAACTTAATGCTAGACTTGTTAAACTAGCTATCAGAAGTGCTCATTGGTTAGGAATGCCCTTCTTTTACCCATTTTTTTCTGCACCACATTATGATAACCTTACAATTGTTGCTTCATTTAGCAAATGGAGTGTTTATTGCATTTATGGGGGTATTGTTTGGCATTTTGGGGGGAATTTGAGTGACTGGATATTTGCTTTCAAAACTGTGAGTTTCATTTAATACCGGATATAAGAACGCATTGCGTTTTTGAAACCTATTTGATTTAAATGAGCCGTTGACTCGAATCAAGAACTTTTCAGAGAAACTTTTTGATGCTGTACAAACTATTTTAATACTGCTGACAAACCCGTCTTTTCTGGTTAATGAAAATAAAATGACATCTATAAGTGTTTGAACATTCTATTTGCTGCGGTTTGGCGCTGATATAAGAAGAGTTATTTTTTGACAACGTACTACTGCACAGTTCTGCGAAATGCTTTCTAGGTTACAACTAATCCGCTATCGTAACGAAGTGAAGGCCCGTGGGGTGGCGTGGGGGGATAATCCTAAGACAGGGGAATAGAGCTAGTTGCTTTGAATTCAAACAGTGTATACGATATACATTCCACTGGATACAATAATTCTGAAAAATGTGCCATGATTTCGGTGAGGTAAATCTATGAAGTTGAGGCTGGCTCATTTTTTTTTTTTTGTAATGGGGCGTTTACAGTTAAGCACTATCATGATCATGAAGCGTCTGTACGTTTATCATGAATGCCATTTTTTCCCTGTTACCAGCGGAATTAAAAGTACTCATATCACTAAAAACAATATTTTACCAGTCTCAGGATCATGTTGAAACCTCGTTCCTTTTATTTGGCACATCACTATAGTGTAGATATTTGAGGCACAATATCTTCATTAATGACCGAAGCCCTCTTACAATTCACTATACTGAGCTCCTGGCAAACATCACCAAAGAAATTACATGATGCACATGACATTTGCTTTATATAACGGAAGCAACCACCTTTGAAAGGTGCTACAGTTTCTTGCTATTATAGAGAGATAAAGTAAGAAGAGAAATAAAACCACATACATTTTACAATGCCTCTGACTCGCGTGACCGAGACAATCGCACAAGGACAACTCATATATATATATTACACCATATCATTTTGTTACTGCCGCATTTTTAAAAAAAAACTTTCTTTAAACTACGCCAGGCTTCCATGCCATGTATCTGATACAAGAGCTTATTGAGGGGAAATAACACACTATTGATACTACTTTTCTCTCACCCAATGTAAATGTGGCACACACATCTTATA
Organism: Trypanosoma rangeli; assembly: GCF_003719475.1. NCBI lineage: Eukaryota > Euglenozoa > Kinetoplastea > Trypanosomatida > Trypanosomatidae > Trypanosoma > Trypanosoma rangeli. The sequence goes on from NW_021705933.1 coordinate 3,699, forward strand.
ATCTTCGTCAGATTCGATTTTTCATTGTAATCATAAAACCCACAAGCATTACTGTATTGCCGCCAATGTAGATATCCTTCTTTTTTTTTTTGTTGTTTTATCTTTGACAAGTTACTGGGTGTGGAATGGCGTGGAGTTTTACTTGCTTTTCTCTGTAGCAGGTGACTGTTCGTATATGTTTGTACTGCTTGGGTTTGTGCGTATGAGCTTGTGCGGCGCCAAGTGTGGCTGCGTGTAGCTTTTTTGTGGTGTCGCCGTTTTTGCTGAGGTTGGCTCCCTCTTTCCGTTGTGTTTTTGCGTGTTGCAGTGTGCGTCGCAGGCGATAGTAGCGCAATCCAAGAAGCAGGAGATCATGGGGGCTTGCGGTTCGAAGAGCCCAGCGGGCAACAAGGATGGTAAGGGTGCCACTGACCGCAAGGTTGCGTGGGAGCGCATTCGTCAGGTGATTCCTCGCGATAAGACGGCCGAGGCGAAGCAGCGCCGCATTGACCTCTTCAAGAAGTTCGACAAGAACGACACGGGCAAGCTGTCCTACGATGAGGTGTACAACGGCTGCATTGAGGTGCTGAAGCTGGACG
>NW_021705933.1:4301-5758 GCF_003719475.1 Trypanosoma rangeli
TACGATGAGGTGTACAACGGCTGCATTGAGGTGCTGAAGCTGGACGAGTTCACTCCGCGTGTGCGCGATATCACGAAGCGTGCGTTCAACAAGGCGAAGGACAAGGGCAGCAAGCTGGAGAACAAGGGCAGCGAGGACTTTGTTGAATTTCTTGAGTTCCGTCTGATGCTTTGCTACCTCTACGACTACTTCGAGCTGACGGTGATGTTTGACGAGATCGACACTTCCGGCAACATGCTGCTGGACGAGAAGGAGTTCAAGAAGGCCGTGCCCAAGCTCGAGCAGTGGGGTGCGAAGATCGAGGACCCCGCGGAGGTGTTCAAGGAGCTGGACAAAAACGGTTCGGGTTCCGTGACGTTTGACGAGTTTGCTGCGTGGGCTTCGGCACGCAAACTGGACGTCGATGGTGACCCTGACAACGCACCGGAGAGCGCGTGAAACTGAGGAGCACCAATGGGCGTTCCCTGTATTGCCGCCAATGTAGATATCCTTCTTTTTTTTTTTGTTGTTGTTGTTTTATCTTTGACAAGTTACTGGGTGTGGAATGGCGTGGAGTTTTGCGTGTTTTTCTCTGTAGCAGGTGACTGTTCGTATATGTTTGTACTGCTTGGGTTTGTGCGTATGAGCTTGTGCGGCGCCAAGTGTGGCTGCGTGTAGCTTTTTTGTGGTGTCGCCGTTTTTGCTGAGGTTGGCTCCCTCTTTCCGTTGTGTTTTTGCGTGTTGCAGTGTGCGTCGCAGGCGATAGTAGCGCAATCCAAGAAGCAGGAGATCATGGGGGCTTGCGGTTCGAAGAGCCCAGCGGGCAACAAGGATGGTAAGGGTGCCACTGACCGCAAGGTTGCGTGGGAGCGCATTCGTCAGGTGATTCCTCGCGATAAGACGGCCGAGGCGAAGCAGCGCCGCATTGACCTCTTCAAGAAGTTCGACAAGAACGACACGGGCAAGCTGTCCTACGATGAGGTGTACAACGGCTGCATTGAGGTGCTGAAGCTGGACGAGTTCACTCCGCGTGTGCGCGATATCACGAAGCGTGCGTTCAACAAGGCGAAGGACAAGGGCAGCAAGCTGGAGAACAAGGGCAGCGAGGACTTTGTTGAATTTCTTGAGTTCCGTCTGATGCTTTGCTACCTCTACGACTACTTCGAGCTGACGGTGATGTTTGACGAGATCGACACTTCCGGCAACATGCTGCTGGACGAGAAGGAGTTCAAGAAGGCCGTGCCCAAGCTCGAGCAGTGGGGTGCGAAGATCGAGGACCCCGCGGAGGTGTTCAAGGAGCTGGACAAAAACGGTTCGGGTTCCGTGACGTTTGACGAGTTTGCTGCGTGGGCTTCGGCACGCAAACTGGACGTCGATGGTGACCCTGACAACGCACCGGAGAGCGCGTGAAACTGAGGAGCACCAATGGGCGTTCCCTGTATTGCCGCCAATGTAGATATCCTTCTTTTTTTTTTTTG
>NW_021705933.1:6257-20407 GCF_003719475.1 Trypanosoma rangeli
CCTCGCGATAAGACGGCCGAGGCGAAGCAGCGCCGCATTGACCTCTTCAAGAAGTTCGACAAGAACGACACGGGCAAGCTGTCCTACGATGAGGTGTACAACGGCTGCATTGAGGTGCTGAAGCTGGACGAGTTCACTCCGCGTGTGCGCGATATCACGAAGCGTGCGTTCAACAAGGCGAAGGACAAGGGCAGCAAGCTGGAGAACAAGGGCAGCGAGGACTTTGTTGAATTTCTTGAGTTCCGTCTGATGCTTTGCTACCTCTACGACTACTTCGAGCTGACGGTGATGTTTGACGAGATCGACACTTCCGGCAACATGCTGCTGGACGAGAAGGAGTTCAAGAAGGCCGTGCCCAAGCTCGAGCAGTGGGGTGCGAAGATCGAGGACCCCGCGGAGGTGTTCAAGGAGCTGGACAAAAACGGTTCGGGTTCCGTGACGTTTGACGAGTTTGCTGCGTGGGCTTCGGCACGCAAACTGGACGTCGACGGGGATGTGAGCTGTCTATGATTTTTTTTTTTTGGGCGTTTGTGTTCGAGATTTTGTTTTGGTGTTGCTTTTTGTGTGGTATTTATTTGATTTGCGGAGGCGTGTGCTTTTTTTTAAAAAATTGTTTGTGTGCTTTTTTTATTCATTTGGTTGGTGGTCTGCAGAGGGTAAGAGTGGGGATGGGGACTTGTATGGGAACGTGGAGGTGCTCGTATGTGTGTCGGGGAAGGGGAGGGGGTAGTGCTGTCGCGTAATAATGTAGGTGGGTGTTGCTGGGTTTTGTCGCACGGATGACTTTTTTTTTTATATCACTTTTTGCTCGTTTGCAGTATGTGGGCGTTGTACTGCTTGCCCTGCTTCTTCGTACGTTGCGTGTTTGAGCGGTTATGTGTGGATTTTGTTGGCTGCTCGCGCTCGCAAAAAAGTATGCTTTTGCAACGTAGGGGAGGTGTGTGTGGGCGGGATGGAGCAGAGCCTGCGGGAGCGCGTTCTTTCAGTTCCAACGTCTCCTGCAGGCGTGAGCTGTTTCAGCTTCTCTTTGCCGGAGACCATACACAAGCACGGACGTACCAAACTGCTGCAATGCTTTACTGTTTTGTTTTTTGTTTTGACGTCTCCTTTTTTTTTTATTTGCTTTTTTCCCATTATATATTTGGAGGTTATTATCTCAGGCTTGAGGTGAGGAGGGGGGAATAAATGCAGGGGAAGCACCGACGCTAGAGCATTATTTTTGCAGATCCACAACGCGTGCACGCAGGCAGGGACCATGATGCAAACGTGCCGGGGTGCACCGCACTTCTCTCATTGTCTTTTTTTCACTGTGTGTTTTTTTTTTGAAAACTCTTCCTGCCTCTTTCTTCCCACCTTCCCCTCCACTCCACTCCCTCCGTGCGTTTGGGCATGCAGCGGAGAAAAAGGAAAAAACCAAAGGAAGAAGGGAGTCCCCCTTTGCTGTTTTCCACGTTTTCTGCGAGCGTGCGTGCAGTTGCCACTGCCCTGCAGCTGTTAGTGCTGGCAGACCTTGCTGCTTGCTGCGTCCTGGGTGCCGGTTCCACTTCCCCCCACCACGTGTGCTGCCTCTCAGTATGGGCTGCTGTGGCTCGAGGGAGGATGTATGTGGCCAGGTGTACCTGGAGATGCTTCGACGGCTTAGCGTCACACCGGCACACACCGATAAGGCCGCCGTCGATTTGAGACGAAACATCGAGTTTGTGAAAATATTGGGCATGCGTGGAGGCGGCAGCGAGGATGCTGAAGCAGTGCAGTGTGCAACGGTGGAACAGCTTCAGATGTTTGACCGCGAGCAGTGGAAGTTGTCCTCGATTCACGCATACAACGCTCAACTTCTGCTGGACGCCGCAGAGGACATCTGCCGCTATCGCAACCCACATGCCAACAATACTCTTGTTGCTTTGCATCGATGCGACTACAGCCCGTGGTTGCTGTACATGTGCGAATTCTACCATGTGATGGGCGTCTTTGAGAAGGCGAAGCTGCTGTCGAAGGGGACTTGGGAGAAGGCAAGCATTAGTGCTGCAGGCCTCACAAAGTGTCTGACTGCCTTGAAGACTGAGTTTGCGTCGGCCTTTGCGTCAAGTAGGGGGCCTGGTGCTGCTTTTAACCCGCCCTCTTCGGCCACGTCAAGCGCGGTGGTGGAGCAGGTTTCACGGTGGTTTCTTTATCCCTTAAGCGTCAGCGGAGACGACGGAGCAGCGTCGGAGCAGGTCATTACGCTGGTGGCGGTGGTGCGTTGGCTGGTTTTGCGGCACGTGGTGGCGATGTGTGATGAATACTCCGCTTCTGCAACAGAGGCGCCCATGGACGCGAAGATGGGAGTGGAGAGTGTCTATCGCGGGGAAAAAGAGCCAGAACCGGAACCAGAGTCGGATCCAGTGCTAGAGCCAGAGTCAGTGCTAGAGCCAGAGCCAGAACCAGAGCCAGAACCAGAGCCAGAGTCAGTGCTAGAGCCAGAGCCAGAGTCAGTGCTAGAGCCAGAGCCAGAGCCAGAGCCAGAGCCAGAGTCAGTGCTAGAGCCAGAGCCAGAGCCAGAGCCAGAGTTAGTGCTAGAGCCAGAGCCAGAACCGGAATCAGATACTAAGATGAAGCGATACTGGGGTGACGCGTTTGCGAGTCACAAGTTATTTCTTGTGAATGCGTTGGAGGACCCTTCGCAGCTGGAGGTCTTGTTTTTAGCCCTTACACATGGAACCAGGCAACTTTCAGAGGCGGATGCTACAGCAGGAATGTACGAGCACTTTGAAATGGGGGATATGTTTGAGGACCAATGCGTGCATGATACGCTGGTGCGGGTTGCCTTCCATGTGGTGGCGCGCGATTTTGGCGACGGCACCGCAAGCATCCGTAGCGTGTCAACTTTTGGTCAATTCCTGCGGGCGTATCTCGCGGTGTTGGGGCTCTACCACGAGACTATGCTATGCGAGGGCATGGCCGCTGGCACCGAACCCCGGTACGGGGCATCGGCCCCAGACTTGAACAGGGGCATCCTGACGCAGGTGCTAAAGGCCATGGGTGATGGTGATGCTGGCGGAGGCGGCGGTGATGCTGCCTACGACAACCGGGTCGACCATTTTGTGCATTCCGTCTTTGGCAGCGGCAATGACTCTCACCAAGTTCCGTTTCTGGAAATTGCCGACCCATGGGCCGCATTGCTGTTACAGGAAGGAAACAAAGACAAGTTAAAAGACATCTCTGAACTGTTTCATGCCCTTGGGCTTAGTGATAATAGCGGACGGGCGTCCATTCTCTCGCTGCTTGTTGCCAGTAGCTTGGATGGCAACGACGCCGATTCGATGTTTAACACCTTGAAGGCGAAGGTGGATTTGTCAGGCTACTGCTACGCAGCGGAGAGTGCTGGCAGCTGCGCACGCAGAGTGTGGGTGAAGGAATGTGAGCAGTGGGTGCGGGAAGGCGCGCCCGCATCAGTGAATACGGAGGGTGCAACGGATGACCATGATGCGAAGGAGAGACTCATTCTTGCAGACATTCATTTAAAACGTTTACTACACGGCGTCTATGGCACCATAGTTGCTGCAGTTGAGCTGGAGAAGGCGCTTTTACAGGGCGCTGCTGATGGTTCTAAGCATTTCTGCACGCCCAAGTGGGACCTTGAGACACCAGTGCCTATGCAGGCTTGCTCAAATCTCCTGCGTGAGGCGGCGACTGTGCTAAAGATCCAGGATATCGGTGAGGTGCCGGCTAACACATGTGAAAAAAGTGGTAAGCACGGTGATGTTGACGCAGCAGCACAGATGTGCGTCACTGCCTCGCTCTTGGTGCAGCATATTTCCTTGCAGTATGTGAATAGTAAAGTGCAACAGTGGAGGGAGGAGGCGTGGCGACGGTTACAAGCTGCGTGGCCTGTGAGCAGCGAGGACGCGCGTATGGAGGCGTTCTTTAATGCCCTAATGCAACGGGCAAGCAAGCATGCTGAGACACATTTGCGCGTCAGTGAGAACCTGTACGAGCAGTACACCTCGGACGTTTTGCTCGTCATGCCAAATAGGGAGTTTCAGGCCTTGTGCTGCAAGGCGTTGTCCGCAGTGGGGGACCCCAGTGGCAGCATCTTCACCTCAGAAGACCTCCCCGCGTTTTTGCGCTACATCTTGGGCTACACATATGTGTTAATTTCGTTTGGGGTGCCACACAATGGCCGCGTTTGTGATGCGGTGGCGCCAACGTGGGAAGAACTGGAGGTGTGGGTGCGGCGTGAGACCGGGGCCGCCATGGATGGGGCTGTGAGGGCGGTCTTCAAGCATCTTGCAAGCCCCAGCGGGAACGGTGTGCCTCTGAAGGAGGTGGCGGTTTGGTTTGCTGGCCGAGCTGCACTCCAAGACACGTCTGGGGTCAGGCTTCGCATTTGGAGGCGCCAGCTGCGCGACATGATCCCGGCCGGGGATACGGCGGGAGACAGGAATAAGCGTCGGGAGACTGCAAACGAAATCCGTGCGGCGAGCGGCTACATTACCCTTAGCGCCCTCGTGGAGCTATGCTCCACCCGCTACCAACTTTGGCGCGTGTGGCCACCGGAGTTAGGAAGCAACTTCGTGGCGTTTAGCTTGCGGGAAACCAACAAGGTGTTGCGGCGCATGGAGTTGCGGGACAGTGCGCTACGCTACACTGACCTCCATTTTTTTCTGCTCTTCGTGCGCTCTTACCTGGACGTCCTTCTTGACGGGGCATGTGTGCTGGAGGTGGAGGAAGGCGATGAAGGAACGAGGTCCAAAGAAGCTCAACATCCATTTGCAGCTAGGCGTATGTTATGGACAGACGATACGATGCGCCCCGCTCTGCAGACGCTTCTGCGAGACAGAAACTTGGACGAGGAGGTACTTTTGCAGGTGGTTCTGGGCTGTGGGACGGCACCGTGCACCACATCCCATGTGGCCCTGACTGTGGCACGTGCGACCGTCGGCGATGCTCTGAAGCGATTTCTCGAAAAGGCTGCGGGAGGCCCTTGGCCAGACTCTCTGTGGGATCGCCTGCGTCAACGACTTCCCAGCGTGGACTCCACAGAGCAGCGGCTGAAACGTCAGGAGCTGTTTGCGCTGATAGACGTGCGGGGGGCGCGGCTGCTCACCCTGTGCGACCTGTACCATGGCATGGTGGAGCAGCTTTCCCTGCACGAGTTTCGTGAGGATTTGCAGCCGATAGTCTTTCGTGCCTTCTCTGCCACGAAGGAGGTGACGTTTTTCGCAGCAGAGCGTTGTCTACCTGACTGACGGCGAGGAACAGTTCATCACGGCGGCGGAGTTCCGCACATTCTTGTGGTACATGTACGCGTACTTTGAGTTATACCACATGTTTGACGCCCTCTGCAAGTACAACGAGGACCCAGTGAAGAAGTCGGTCTCGTTGGAGGCATTTGTGGCTGCCGCGCCGTTGCTGGAGCTTTGGGGCTGCCATTTCGCAGACCCGGCGGCGGAGTTCAGGCGGATCAACAGGCGATGTAAAGAGGGCAGCGCAATGTACTTCACCGACTTTGCCGTCTGGGCGTCGCAGCACCACCTGTCCCCGGCAGGACACTCTCACGAAGAGGCGACGGAGGAAGAGTAGGAGGCGGCGTGGAGTCAGCGGCGTAACTGAGGGCGGTGGTGGAGACTGTGAAGGAGGAAAAGTACTGGCACCGCTCCCTCACTCTTCACACACACACACCGCAGCCGAATGCACCAATGTGTATGACTTTTATTATCTTTATTTCAGCCCTTCAGGGACTCTGTCCGACTTTGCAGCCCTCTCCGTTGCCTCATGTGAGTGCATGTACAAACGAGTTGCACTTCTTCCCTCCTTTGTTCTTTGTCTGTTTAGTTGAATTCTTTTTTTTTCTTTATTCCCACTTTTTGAATTTTTTTTTTTTTGTACGTTTGTCTTTTCCTTTGCTTCCCCTCCTCTGATGTCATTCTTTAGAGACAGGGGCTGGGCACCGCGTGCACCGTATCGGCCAGAACACACGGGAAACGTGAGAGAAAAATAGAAGGAAATAAGAATGAGAGCGAGGGAGTTGGTCTTGGCTATAATTTGTCCAGCATGATGTGGTAACAGATGTGATATGCACATTCAAACACACATGCATGCATGCATACTCCTTGTTCCTCCATTTTCTCCTGTTGCTGCGTAGCTGGTAGACTGCCTTTCTCAATCACTTCTTCCTTTGACGTTTTTCTTTGCACGCATGTATGTAAGTCACATGCTCCCGTCACCGGAGCCGTGGGTGTGTCTACGTGTCATGAGAGTTTGTGTCCCCCACGCGACCCCGCACTTCTCTTGGCGTCCGCGGTGCATGCAAGTCACTCACCGTAGCCGGCGGAAACGTCTTACGGGGTGCTCTCTCTGCCCTGCTATTGGTTGGGGGGCTTGCGTGATGCATCACCGAGACCTGGCCCCGCCTACTTCTAACTGCGTGCGTGTGTGCGACGTCGCGCTTTTCTCGCGACTGGCTCGATGTTTACGCCTCTCTGCCGCTTTTTTTTTCCCTTTCTTCCCTCCCTCTCGACTCCACTTCCCCTTTTTGTTTTGTATTTCTTTTTATTTTTGTTTGGCGTCTGAACAGTGAGGAGTGAAGGAAGGACAATAAAGAGCAAAGGATAGCGGTGCGGCTGTGGTGGCGACGATGGTGGGTCTGTCCTCGTTTGGGGGCTTCTGCTCACCATCATGTGAGTCTCTGCCTCCCTCTTCGAGGGAGTCCCGTGTAGGAACAGCGGGCGCAGCGACAACGCGGCGTTTACGCGTCGCGCCGGTGTCCCCGCCCACACGGCGTTGCAACACAGCGGGAGGCGCCGGTGGCCCCTCAAGAGCATTCAAGGGCTTTGTGGCGATGCCGCCGTCGCTGCCCATGAGCGCTGGTGCCGGGGCTAAGGGCTCGCGGTGGTGCGCAGCGCCGAGTGCGCCGGCGTCGTTGGCATTCTGCGCACTGGAGGAGCTGCAGCAACCACCACCGGCTTGCGGCATGTGGGGGAGTGGGAGGCGGGAGAAGGCGGACTACGGGCTACAATTAGCGGGGGGCGAGCCCCGGGTGCGGGACTACGCTCCACGTCACGCCCAACTCTTGTCGCTGGAGCGTGAGCAGCACCGTGTTGCGACGGACCGGCTGCACCAACGGGCGAGGGGGCTCTGGCTGAAGTGGAAGCAGGAGCGAGAGGCTCACGTATCGACCACGCTGCTCCTCTTCAAGACGCAGATAGACTTCTGCATCATGCAGGAAGAGTCCGCGCGACACGCCCTTGTGGCCGCGGAGGCGGAGGATAGTCTCAACTGCATGCAACGTGGCAGGTGTGGGGTAGCGGAGAAGCGCAGATACAAGGCGGTGGACGCGGCAACGCGCACGGCGGTCTTTCCTGCCGACCCCCACGCCAAGCCGCGTTTCCTGTACGCCCACGACAGCGACCTGCTGCGGGCTCTGCAGCGCTCGGAGGCGTACATTGTGCAGCTTGAGCGGCACTTCGAGGAGCTAGGTCAATACCGCATAGATCCAGCGTCCTTTGAGCCTCCCTGCACACACAACAGTACTTGTAGCGAGGCTGCGATTGGTGGCACTGCGCGCGACGGCACCACCTCGTATGCTCCTCTTAGTCCGTACATTCACACCCTTACGTGATGTGCGTTAGTGTGGTGTGGTCCACACGGAAGCGATGCAGCCGATCGGCGCGAGCGCGTATGAGGGCCAAGGGAGAGGGTGGCGAACACGCACCCACGCGGGGATGGGTGGGGGTGGTGGAGGCAAAGGCGTGTTATTGTTGGCGCCGGAGCGTATGCGCAAAGGCGGGGGCGCGAGAAGTTGTATGATGTCGAATTAGTGAACTCTAGATGTATGTATATGTGTGTGTTGGTGTGCGGTCCTGTGGGGGTTTGTTGTGTTATTTTCACATCCTCCTCGCATTTTTCTTTGTTTGTTTGCTTCTGTGTTTGCTGTTTATGTTTGTGTACAAGTGTCCACCGACTTTCTGATGCATCACCGCCACATGTCCGGCCTTTTTTTCCCCTTTAATATTTACTTTTTTTTTTTGTTTTCGCTTTTGTTTTCATAGCTGGTGTTGCCGCTGCTCCCGTGCTGTGGCATCCCATTTGCTTATTTTGCCTATTTTTCTCCTTGATGCTACTGCCGTTCCCGGGGCCCGTGGGATGCGCCGCGCCTGCAAATCACGGCGTGCGATTCCCCCCCCCCCCCCCCTTTCCCTCTCTCTCACACATACACACACAAATGCATTTTTTTGTTTCTCTCTGTCTCTGTTTCTCCGTGTCGCCGCCGGGGGCGAGAAGAAGCGAAAGGGGAGCCCCCACACGCACACCGGCCGTCGCACCGTGTCGCTGGAGCGGACGACACGCACGCACGAAAGGGGGGAAAAAAGTGAACGTTTGAACGGGTTGACGCAAAGGAGTGAGAAACAGTAGGCAAATAAAAACAAAATTAATAACATAAACGGAAACAACAACAACACGAATAACACACCCACCCACCCACCCACACCCACACACACATACATACACACACGAGGCTCTCATCCCACACACGCGCACGCAGAGAGAGGCACGGCGCAGGCAGTAGGGCGGCGACAGGATGAAAGTCAAGAAGAAGGACCTCCGCAAGGGGGAAGCGCAGCTGCCCATCAACTACCCTCAACCGGAGGTGGCGGACGGGGTCGCCATTGACCACACCACCGACTTCGACGCGGAGAAGACGCGGGTGGAGGCGCTTTGCAAGCGGCTGGCCCACAACGAGGTTGCCGTGCGAGACGCGGTGTTGGCCGAGCTGCCACGCTACATTCAAGGCGTGACGCGGCGCCTCGTGGGAATAGAGGCGGACGTGGACGTGGCTGCGTTGCGTCGCTTTATCACCATGCGGGGCGGGGACCACACGCACGGCGATGACGCGGACGGAGAGACGCGAACGGTCGTCAATGTGCTCCGCGAGCTTGAGACGTACCGTGACCACGTGGGGAACGTACGACGCGAGCAGCGACGTCAGGCAGATCTTCAGTGTGTGCAGCAGCAGCGGCAGCCGACGGCGGGTGACGGGGATGTGGAGGGTAATAAAAGCCACGGTAATGATAATCAACGCAGCGGCGCGGAAGAGGTGGGTGAGGCACGTTTGAGTGTTGCCGCAGCGGCAGAGCCCGTCTCCAGGGACGCGGGGCGCAAGAGTTTGCGGCAGATCTACGGGGAGTGGATCTCAGTATGGTGCGAAGTGGAGCTGCTGCTGCTGAAGCTCTCCCGAGGCGTCTTCTTTTGTCTCTGGCACTCCGACAAGCCGTTGGTGCAGCTGGAGTGTGCCCAGCGCATCGCCCGCCTCATTCACGCCCCACACACTAACAGCGGGAAGATTCTGCTCTTCAGCTGCCTCATGCGGGTGCTCGTGCGGGAGTGGCGCTCCATGGACCGCTACCGCGCCGACAAGTTCCTTGCGCTGGTGCGCAAAATGATATACGAGCTGGCCTGCCTGCTAAAGTCACTGGAGGCGGAGACCCGCTCGCAGCAGCGTGGCGTTGGAGGTGGCGAGGAGAGAGAGACACGCACCCCCAGCGGCAAGGCAGACCGCGCTGCACCGGTACGAAAGCGCGCATCCATGACTGGTGGAATGAAGCGGCGACGCGGCGAGGGCTACGACACGGATGTCTTGACGCACGACCCGCTCTGCCGCGCCCTCCACGAGGCGTGCTACGTGTTTCAGGGGCAGATTGTGCCGGAGCCCACCGCCGTGGGCCTCACCATGCACGTCTGCGACGTCCTCTTTGACGAGCTGTGCCGAGCGGCGCTCTCCCCCGTGCTCTTCCTCGCCCTCAGCGACCGCATCGCGCTCTACGCGATGAGTCAGGGCAACTACGTGGAGAAGCGGGTGCTGGACTACTTCATCGCCCCCATTGCCGGAGGCCTGCTGGCCAGCCGCAGGCAGGAGCATCAGCAAGAGCGCCGTGGTCTAACTGCGTCCACCGGAGCCGCAGCGAAGCGGAGGCGACCCCACGATGAGGAAGAGGTGGCAGACAACGACAAGGACAGCAGAGATGCGGGCGCTGGGGATAATACTGCGGCCCATGCTAAGGCTGAGGCTGAGACGCGTGGCATGCTTCTGCAGCTGGCGGACTGCTGCAGGGCATACTCCGTGGCGTGGCGCACGGTGCGTCCGGTGCGTGTGATGTTCACCGAGAGTGAAATGGTGCTGCGGCAGGCTGCAGACCCCGACGCGTACAAGCCGCTGACCGGCGGCGAGCTGCGCCGCCGCATTGAGCAGGAGGTCGCGGATGTGGAAGAGACGCAGCACGCCGTCGTGGAAGAGCGCCGACGGTTGCGCTTGCTGCGGCAGCAGGAGAAAAAACAGATGCCGCAGCGTCTCAGGAAGAGGCATGTGGCCGCTGCCGATGACGGCGACGAGGACGATGGGGACGCAGAGGCGGATGCGACGCGGCAGCAGCTTAACAACAAGATGAAGACAAAGAAGAAGCTGCATTCACGCAACACGAAGAGGAAGAAACATTACACTCTGACAAGGGAGGACCTCTACGGCGAGGAATAGCAGGGAGGCAGCACCAGCCTCTGCATGCACATGCATCCCTTGACTGTTGAGCTTATCCCTTTTTTTCTTTTCTTTTTCTTTTACTTCTGCCGCAGTGTGGGCGGGGTGGTGGCGGCAATGTCGCCTGCGCCGTTCCTCGCACAGTCTCTGCAGACACAAGGACGTAAAGACATATTTGCATCCTCAGTTGTTTGCAGATCTCGTCAGGGAGCCCCATGCAGTCCTTTTTTTTGCTTTTTCCCCCGTTCTGCGAGTCAGTGGCCCTTTGCGCCTGTCTTCCTTTTCTGTTTCTCCCATTTTTTTTTTTTACTACTGAGGTGAGAGGTGCCGTCGTGGGGTTACAGTTTTGCCGGACCCACACCCCTAGCCGTGTTTTTTATGCCTTTACCGTGCCTCTATAACCGTGTGTGTGTGTGTGTGCGTCGGCAGCAGCGCACGAAGGAGCTGTCGCGGGAGCGAGCGAGAAACCCCAAGCAGAGAGACGGCCGGTAGCGGCACATGACAGGGATGGGTGAATGGTGGTGAAGCCGAGACGTAAGATGGCCACACCGGTGTTCGGCACAATAATAACTGACGTGTGCCTGCAGCCCGAGGTACTCGGTGCCAGGGAACTTGTCAAGGCTCTTTACCGACGCATTAAGAACGAGGCGGACGCCGCGGGCGCAGCAGCCGCAGGCGGAAGCCGTGCACTTGCCACCAGCCCCAACGGCAGCACTAACAACGGCGGTGGTGGCGGCGCGGCCTACGGGCCACTCTCAAATGTCGGTTTGCCACTCCCGGTCGCTGGGTCTATTGACTTTGCAACAGGGCGCCGGCTTGTGTGCTTTTGGCCACCGCAGAACCCTCTGCCGATCATTGCCGAGCCGCAGTAGCTGCTTGTTCACATCGTCTTCAAATCCTTAAGCCCCATGCATCAGATGGAAACCGTCGTCCTTGCGTGTTTTTCCGCCTGTGGAGCGTTCCTGGTGTACTCGGACGATGGCTCCCAGCTCATATGGCACGTGCTGTGGGAATTGTGTACCAGTCGTGTGCATCTCTCTAGCATCGCGTCCGTGTCGTGCGTGGGTGTGCTGCGCGCCGCCTCTGCGCGCTCATTGTTCCAATGAGCGAGACTGTCCAACGCACGGGGACACACCTCAAAAGTCTCAGCAGAAGCGTGGGGGCCGTCATTGATTACGCGATGCGGGGAACCGCCTGCGGGGGCACCGACCTCCTCCGGTAGTAGGACCGCATGCGCAAAATTGGTGGCGGGGCGCGGGAGGAAATTGTGTTTTGCCGCGTTTCAACCTCTCACGAGGAGTTTGCATCGAAGCGAATGCGGCGTGAGACGGAGAAGTTGGCGCTGAGCGACGACCACCGCGCCGTGCGATTCGTGTCGCTTCAGAACAACCACATTATTGAGTACTTTGCAATGCGTCTGCTGCTGAACCGCACGACGATAGAAATTGTCATTGTCATTGTACGAGGGGGGGATCTTGCGGGCTTCATTCGGCGGCTCACCGGGGACCGCCTTGACAAGAGCCTCATCTCGAAGAGCAGCAGGTTCGTACCCTTGGCGTCGCCGTGAGCAATGGGTGGATTGCGTTCATGCAGAAACACCACTGCATTGACGAGCTGAAGCGCAAGAAAGAAGGGCTAGGGGCTGGTGCTCTCCGACTCTGACACATGCTAGGAGTTAAGTCCCCGCAGAGGCCCGGCGCGGCCTCATGGGGGGCGCCAGAGGCGTTGCACAAAGGGGGTGCTTCTGCCCGCCTCGGACCTGTAGGCAGTGGGCCTCGCGGTCTACGTGCTGGCCGCACTTCCCGACTCCCCGATGATACGTAACCGCAACACCGACAAGCTTGAGCTTCTTAACGCGATGGTGTGGGAGGAATATGAGGTGGCGTTATCGTAGTCGGCGATGGGCCCCGCTGTGGTGGAGGCGCGCCATAGCTCATCTGTGCTTTGTGCCCCTCATACGCTCTTGGCACCGGGCGCGTCCTCCGAAGTGTGTGCGTCGGCGTGCTCTGATGACGGGCAGTGCCCCAGCACAGGTGTCTGCGTCACATGCCAGTCGCCGCGGTGAGCGTAGTGAAGGCACAGGCAAGCGCGGCCCCTGTGGCAGGGAGGATGCGGTTGACAGAGTGCGTGGGGATGAACGTGGTCGAGCGGGGATATCCCCTGACACTTGCACGGCTAACGGTGCTGTTGCTGTCGCCGGACTCTGCGCAGCGGCCAATCGCCAGGGCGGACAGCGAGGCACCCATGAAGGTGATGGCGAAGCTGCTGATTTTGGCAAATTGTCCAGGCTCGAGCAAAATGAGGAAGGTGAGGAAAACGGACCCGCATCAGAAGCAACCCGGCACTCTCGCTTCTTAAAGGCGAGGACATCAGACATGAGCACGCAGCGGCGGGAGGGAGCGGAAGAGCTGCCGGCGGTGTCGACGTCTGTTGAGATGAGAACTCGATCATAAAGCGGAGCCGTACAAAAAGTGAAGCTGCGCCACACTTCTTGCTTTTATTACTATTAGATCCCTCGACCGGCCACTATTTTTTTTTTTTTTGAAAGATAACAAAACACACATATATGTATACATACGTTCTTTGCTCCAGCTGCTTCTTTGCCATGATTTCATCTTATCTGGCTACCACTGCGTTTGCTCACGCAATTGTCTCTGTATGCCACCCGCCCCTTGCACAGCCATTTCCGTGGTGGTCTGTTTTTTGTATTTCTCTCTGTTGTGTGCGTCTGGTGTGGGCCGCCTCGCCCCCAAGGGCCTTAAAGTTGGTGTGCCTGCACAGCCGCTGACGACACCGACGCGTTACTCCAATGCTATTTTTGTACTTTTTCCTTTCTTTCCCCCTTTCTACTGTCACCACGACGTTGCGGTTGCTGTGTCGCTGACTGTGGCGGCCGTGGTGTGAAACAGAGGAAGATGTGTGTGTGTGTGTGTGGCTGCGGTGAGGTGGCGGGGTGTCCCCTTCTCTCTTCTGCAGCGTGCCCCCATGCCCACTTGCCTTGACAGGCGCTTGTTGCATCCTGCAGGCGCCTTGTTAACTTGTGACACGTGTGTCTGTTCTTTTTTTTTTCTTGTACTTTGTGTTTGCGTGGTGCTTTTCGGGGAGGTCTATTTTTTAGTTGCAACACAATCAACAACAGGCAAACAAGTACCACCAGCTTTTTTTTTATTTGCGTCAACTTGGTGTACAACAGGCAAACAAGTACCACCAACTTTTTTTTATTTGCGTCAACTTGGTGTACAACAGGCAAACAAACAAACACACAAATAAACCAACAAACAAACAAAGGAGAAAAAAAAAGAGGAAAACAATAAGAAAACAGAAAAAAATTTTTTTTTTTTCATTTTTGGAACGTAACAGTGTGAAAGTCAGAGAAAAAACGAGTTATGAATTACGGTTGTGCTTCACAGCAAACAATGCCGCAGTGGGGGAGCGACGGGTCATGTCCGGCAGTAAGGTGCATCCAAGGGAAACTTGGGGGGGCATCCTGCGCGGCTGACCGCCCCCCTCGAAGACGCATGCCCCTGCTGCCGCTCGCTGTTGTGTTGTTTTTTTTCTCCACTGCGATACCTGTGGGGCACGCCATTCCGTTTCGCTTGCATGGCGGGAGGATTAGCAACTCGGTCACTGTTGGTCGTGC
>NW_021705933.1:20432-22240 GCF_003719475.1 Trypanosoma rangeli
CTTGGTGTACAACAGGCAAACAAGTACCACCAGCTTTTTTTTTATTTGCGTCAACTTGGTGTACAACAGGCAAACAAACAAACACACAAATAAACCAACAAACAAACAAAGGAGAAAAAAAAAGAGGAAAACAATAAGAAAACAGAAAAAAAATTTTTTTTTTTCATTTTTGGAACGTAACAGTGTGAAAGTCAGAGAAAAAACGAGTTATGAATTACGGTTGTGCTTCACAGCAAACAATGCCGCAGTGGGGGAGCGACGGGTCATGTCCGGCAGTAAGGTGCATCCAAGGGAAACTTGGGGGGGCATCCTGCGCGGCTGACCGCCCCCCTCGAAGACGCATGCCCCTGCTGCCGCTCGCTGTTGTGTTGTTTTTTTTCTCCACTGCGATACCTGTGGGGCACGCCATTCCGTTTCGCTTGCATGGCGGGAGGATTAGCAACTCGGTCACTGTTGGTCGTGCCGTGGACAGCGTTCTCTTGGAGGGCGTGGAACTTACGGACGGGGCGTCGGTGGTGTTTGACGTTGCGGCGATGCTTCCTGGGTCGCTGCGAATCGACCTGAAGGACTGCGTGTGCCGGAAGGGATCGCAGATCTACGTGCGGGGCTACACCAGCGCACCTGCGGGTGGCCGGAGTCTTGCCGTGAACGTGACTGGGCTGGCGGGGGAATTCTGTTCACTGGTGTTTACGCGCAACCTGCCGGAGTACACAAATGTGACAATTCGTGACTCCGCGATTACGATGACGGGTCGCGTGAACTACACTTTAATCAGCGGACTGAGCGAGGTGGTGGCATCGCCGCTTGTGCTGCACGCGATATCGCTTATCCATTCGAGCCTGCATGTGATCAACACGGTGCTGAAGTCGTTCGTCCCTGAGGGCGGGGCAACAATACACATTGCGGGTGACGCGCGTCTAAGTTCGAGTATGATTGTGCTCGACAGCGTCTCACTGGTGGCGTCGGGCGATTCCACTGTACACGCGATGTACGTGACGCTTTCATCCGATTTTACGTTGGAGCATCAGTCCGTGTTTTCTCTGACGAACGTGTCGGTTACGAGCAGCGGCGGTGGCTTTGCACTTGGGAACTCTCTCACCGTGTCTCAGTCGGTGGTGCGCTTTGTCGGGGTTGACGGGCGTCTAAAGAGCCCTCTGGTGACGGCCGGTGGTGGGACGATTGAGGATGGCGGCTGGCTGGATCTATACCGTGTGTGGACCGTGGAGCCTGCGTCCTTTGTGGCATCCCTCTCCTCCATAACGGTGGCACGCGGTGGGGCAGTGTCTGTTGTGCGCTGCACTGTGACCGGCAGAAAGCTTGTCTCCGGCCCCCTGCTAAAAAATAATGGCGCGGTGTCCGTGCAGTGTAACCGCGCCGGCCGCACAATGCTGCACACCGCCGAGAACTACGCGGCTTACGGCCTTGCTTTCGTGAAGATTGCGCCATGCGAAAGCTGCGCGGCGGCGCTGAACTGCTTTCGGCCGCTGACGTCGTCATCCTCGGGCTGCAGCTGCCAGTGCTTGCGAGGGGGCGCTGGTGCTGCGTGCTTGCCGTCCGGCGTCCCGTTTGCAAAGGCTAGCAGTCCACAGGACTGCCTGAGGAACGTCGTGGTGACAGAATCGGTGACGTTTGGCGGCGAGCAGGCGACTTTGTGCTTCAAGGCTGTCGTGTTCAGTGGGCCAATTACTGTGACGGTGGATTTGCGCCTGATGGACGCGTTCGCGGAGGAGGTGAAGGTGACACTGCATCAGTGCCTGCTCGTGGGTGGCGCGCAGCTGCGGATCAAAGGTCTTGACGAGAAAATCTCA